>NC_059361.1:41412500-41602500 GCF_019703515.2 Myxocyprinus asiaticus | reverse complement strand
TCCAAACTTACTTCAAACTTACTTCTCTGTCTGCTCGTATGAATGTAACACATCATAAGAAAGTGTTTCACCGCTGTTCAAATGCACTTTGGATCGCATCATTTATATGTATAAATGTTTTCCATCTTAAAGGACTAAATATTAAATGAAACAAATGACAATAAAATGCAAAGTAATCTCTTCAGTAATCAAAATACTTTTTGAATGTAACTGTATTCTAATTACCAATGATTTAAATTGTAACTGTAGTGGAATACAGTTACTTATATTTTGTATTTTAAATACGCAATCCCGTTACATGTATTCCGTTTCTCCCCAACACTGCCCAAAGGCTCCATTGAAAGCATAAAAGTGTGAAACATTGCTTAACGCAGGGTTAAAAGTGGCCTTAACTTGGTTAAAAACGATTTTAACCCAGAGTTATAAGTAGTGTGAAAAGCTTTTGGTTTGATCTAGAGTTCCTCAGTAGATCTGCTGTGTGTATTTTGTGTATTTGTGTGGTATAATAAAGGTTTGTGTGTGTCTGTGTGTGTGCGTTTTTTTCACAGGGACGGCTAATGATTTTCACTACACCAAACAGGGCAGGAGCCCAGTGATAGACGGTGTGGATGATGCAAAGGAGATGTCAACCACCAGGAACGCCTTTACACTGCTAGGTCAAACTGATTGTTCAAGTGGTTGGCCACTAGTTGTGAGATTGTATTGAGGGAGAAATTTGCAAAGTGACAGATCTAGATGGCAATTTCTAGTCAGTGCTGTTTAATTATGCTGTTAATAATCTGATTAATGATCTAATTTTGTGACAGATCTCCCCAACAAAACAGTAGTTGGATTGCTATTAGCTATGTTCTTAAACCTATTGAGCTGCCTACATAGACAGAATTGCTTGCTTCCAATGTAAAAGCTACTAAAAACAACAGGCAGCAAAATTATGCTGCCCTCTAAAATACCTTGTTTTGACCAAATTCTCTGGCAGCATCTCTTGTATCCTTCACAGATTACACAATCCCAGAATGCATTGCATCAAACTCCATGCAAAATGGTGGATGAAGTCATGAGAAATGTTGATTATAATTATTGTATTTTTACCCACATGTATCAAAAATAGTTATTATAAATGCACTAATTTACCCAATACCTGTGTGTGTGCTAGACATTTTGTATACTTATTATGCTTGGAAAAAGTCAACATACTGTTACTCCACAGACTTGGTTTAGGGTTTTTCTAGAATCCCTAAACCAAGACCGAAATTCCCAATTGTAACTCCTCCTAAAGCTTTCAATCTGCTTTGACCAAACTTGGTACAGACTTTCAGACTGTTCTGACTAGTTAGCTAGCTGAATTGTTAATTTGTTGATGTTTGTGTACAGGTGTGAACGAGTCCTATCAAATGGGCTTGTTTCAGATTCTGGCTTCCATTTTACACTTGGGGAATGTGCAAGTGAAGGACAGAGACTCAGACAGCAGTGTTATTCCAGTGAGTCTAACTGCAATCTCTCTCTTTCTCTCTTTTTCTGATTAACACTTTTTATTGATTCACAAAATTGACACAGAAAAGCAAAACATATATTCACAGAATCAACATTTAACCCCCATTATTCTGGCCCCTGAGCCCCTGAGCCTTGCCTGTAGGCAATGCCTTAAATCCCTCGCCAAGCTCCTCTAAGGTTATCTCAGAATCAAGAGAATTTTTTTTTTGCTCAGCTGACAGTTTAGGAAGTTCTAATGGTTCCACAAAGTTTGTAATATCTTCATCAGTAGACGAAGTCGTGGAACTATAAAGATCAAGATAGAATTCTTTAAAAGCATTATTAATATCAATGGCCAAGGTAAATATTTCACCAGCAGATTTCACTGAGGGAATGGTAGAAAAAGACTCTCTCTGTTTTATATATCTAGCCAGAGGTTTCCCTGCTTTGTCCCCCGACTCAAAGTATGACTGTCTTGCCCTTAATAGCCAAAACTCCACCTTACGTGACAAAATAGTATTATATCTGTATTTCAATCAGGTCAATTCTCTGAGGCCATCAGATGACATTCGGCGCTTCAGCTCTGACTCGGCACTTTTAATATTCCCTTCCAATTCCACGAGTTCTTGTACTTTGGATTTTTTGGTGAATGAGGCATACTGAATGATCCGGCCCCTAAGAACCGTCTTAAGTGCCTCCCAAGCCACACCCACAGAGGATACTGAGGACCAGTTGGTCTCCATATAGACATTGATTTCAGCCTTTAGCATTTGTTGGAATTCAGGATTTTGCAAAAGGGATACATTAAAGCGCCAACTATATGATTTCCTTTTCTTCATATGTGGCAACACATCTGAACACACCAGGGCGTGATCTGAGAATAAAATGTGTCCAATTGAGCAATCAGCGACAGATGAAGTGAGGGACTTAGATATAAAAAAAAAAATCTATTCTAGAGTAAATCTTATGGACTGATGAAAAAAATGTATAGTCCCTACCGGATGGGTTCAAAAGTCTCCAAATATCTGTAAGACCAAGATTTTTACACATCCTGTGAAGTGTCAGTGTTGATCTAGGGGGCTTACACACTTTTGCTTCACTATGATCAAGGACTGAGTCCATCAAAAGATTAAAGTCTCCTCCCAATATTATATCATGAGGGGTGCCAGCGGCTTGCAACATCCCTTCAAGATCTATAAAAATAAGACTTTTCAACTCAAACAATAATGACTCTTCCTAAGTTATCTTTACTCTGTTTGAGACATTTGAATTGTAGATGTTTACTTATCAGCATAATGACTCCCCTGCTCTTACACGAGCCAGCACTATAAAAAAAAATACCCACCCCATACCTTTCCAAATTTTTGTGTGACACTCTACCAAATAAACTCCAGCCGCTAGGCGAAACCAGCACAAAAAGAACGCGCAGATTCTTCAAACAGTCAAGCGAATGTTCAGTGAGCCAGTCCACATGGCTGCAACATGAGTACAAGATGACCCACTCACTCCATTGACTTTTCAAAAAATACTCCACAAAACAAACTCCAGCACAAAGAGTATGTAGGTTCATCCATAAAACTGTCCTGACGTTATTCCACCGGCTACGGTTCTCTATGTCCTCCAACTTCTCCCAGACATGCTCCAAATCCACCTTGGTCGCTAGCAGATTAGCAGATAATTCCCTCTCCGAGGACTCGATCTGTTTCTTGACATCTCCCACTCTTGAAACCACCTCAGTGAATTTCGCCTCCATGGCAGTGATCGATTGATGTATCACAGCAAGATCCTCCAAGTCAGCAACGACTTTCGTCAGCATTGCCGACATGTTCAGCATCTCTCGCCGCATTTCCAGCACTTCTCTGACTAAATCGACTCCTAGGCTCGCGGCCTGCTCAGGGGTGTCAGCTTGAGCACATAAGTGTCTTTTAATGTCTCCAGAGCCCGAATATTTTGAATTCTTTGACATATTGTCCTCCTAGAACAGTTATGGAACAGAGTGTATCGAATCTAACTGGTTTATGTCATTAAAAGTGTTAAAACTAGCAAAGTGCGCAAAGCTCGCTGTTCACATGTCCTGTCCTCGCATGGTGTCACGTGACTCCCCCTCTTCTTTCTCTCTTTGTTTTTTTTTACTTGTTGAACAAAAAAGACACGCCTGCACATAAAGAAGCACCTGTCAGTCAGGCAGTGCACGGGAACTGAAATGAGTCAGCACTCTATACTACTTGTACTGCAGAATGACTGGTATGATTACATCTTTTAATTTTAGTATCGACTTATCTGTACTTTTGACATGCCTATTTGACACTGTACCACATTGTGCCTGGTTTGGACATGCTGTTAGTTTTTCTGTCAGAACAGCCACTGGAGTGCTTAAATGAGGATACTGGGTCATTTTTACCCGAAACCCCAAGAAAACCCCCGATATCATTGTAGGGTCAATGAAATGAAAGTCGTTTGGGGCAGAGCACATGAGGTGTGGAAGCACCTATTGTATCTGTTAGTATTCTTATTATTCTTCTTTTTTTTTCCTTAGTCTATGGCAGCCCATAGAACTGTATGTAGGAAAATGCTCAAATTTGGCACACTGATTAAGGACACTCTCAAATGTAATTAACCCTTAACCCTCTGGGGTCTGAGGGTGTTTTGGGCCCTGGAGAAGTTTTGACATGCCTTGACATTTGTGCTTTTTTCAGTTGCTTAAAAACATATTAATGGCTAAAGTTTGATAACACTGTATTCAACACAAACTGGGCTACAGTAATATGTGAACAACATGTATGTACATGTTTGTATTTTTGAGAAAATAGCGTTTATGCGTGGTTTTTGAAAAAACAACAATTTTAAGTCACTGAAATAAGGCCATATAACACATACTAAACATTTGTTCACAAGACTTTTGAGAACTGGATCTTGTAGCCTAGAGTTTTTGCTACAAAAATGATGTGAAAACCATCCTGATCACTCATTCACACAAAACAATATAGTCATTTAACTTTTGTAAGACACTTTTAGTGTTAGAAAGGCCATATATGAGGAGGTGTGGATGATCATGAATATTGATGTGATTCACTCCTGAGGAGACAAAGACCCCTCCCCTGAGAGAGAATGAATGTGAGGAGACTTAATGATTGAATGTATTGTTTGTAGCTTATTCACAAAATCAAGTTTAAGTTAAAAGTAATCTGACTATACATTTTCTTTACATAAAGACTTTACTTAAAAACTTTAGACCTACTTTACCGTTTAAAAGTTTTAGGTCTGTAAGATTTTTTAAATGTTTTTAAAAGAAGTCCCTTCTGCTCACCAAGGCTGCATTTATTTGATCCAAAATACAGCAAAAACAGTGATATTGTGAAATATTTTTATGATTTAAAATAACTTTTCTATTTGAATATATTGTAAAATGCAATTTATTCCTGTGATCAAAGCTGAATTTTCAGCATCATTACTGCAGTCTTCAGTGTCACATGATCCTTCAGAAATCATTCTAATATGCTGATTTTCTAATATGGGCATATTTACAGCACATTTTACACATTTACACCCGAACAGATATTTGCAAGCACAAGCTTAGTTGATGATAATGAGGCAGCATAAACACTAGTTATATATCATATTATTTTTATATCATATTACATATCATATTTATATCATATATATAATATATGATAATTTATATCAAATTAAATACCTGCTTTAGCCGAAACAACATTTAAATGTAACTATAACTTGCCTATTAGGACATATTTCAATACTCTGAATCCTGGCTGGCAATTCTGGAAATAGTCCAACTGTAAAATATGTACATGTTTATATAAAAAGGCATGTCAACTAATATGTAAGTATTACTAATCTAGAGACACTGGGGATAAAAAGTTATTAAAAGCTTTTTGATAGACCTAACCGTTCTCGAATAACGCTTCAACCAATTTGATGGCGAGCACTCCAAATTTGACACGAAACTTGGTATATGTCACAATAAGCATGACCTGAGGGTACCTGCATAGTTTCAGCACAAGACTATTTTTGCTGATAACCTCTGAATAGTTTGGCCTAAAATTATGAGACTGATCTCTTTAGATTCCTTGGGGTACACAGTCGACTGATACCCAATTTTCATATGTCAGTCATATTGGGCGTCAGCCATTTTGAATTTTGTCATAAAATGCTGGAGTTTACAAACGCATCGGTGCATTGTTATGAAACATGTATGCTTCATCAGCACCATGCCCTGAGGCTATGTTAAAAAATGCTTATAAAGTTTGATTTTGAATTTGGCATCCTGTCACTGCTGCTTCACTCATTCCAAATACACTAATACCCAATTTGCCATGGTCAGCCATACCTCCTCTCCACCATTTTGAATTTAATTGTAAACCTACTTTTTTAACTCCTAGGCCATTAGTCCGATTTGCACAAAATCTGTCATGCATCATCTAGGGACAGAAAAGCTTTTTGATAGACCCAATGGTTCTCCAATTGCGCACCAACGAATTAGATGGCAAGATGCCAAAAAGCATCTGAGGTTGTATCTCGGAAATGCTTTGCGGTATTGACACCAAACGTGTGCCACCCTGACCGCACTATACAAATTTGGTGACAGTGCCACGTATTGGTCAAATGTTATAATGAATTGTATTGTCATATAAGCAATTCTGATTATGTTTTTTATACCACTTTTCTTGAAATCATAATCAATGATGTCCAATCATACTTCCTTACATTCTTTTGGTGTGCTTTTCCTTATAACTGCTGCTTGCAGCTAGATTGTTTTGTCTGGATCTATTAATTTATTCAAAAAGGCATTAAAAATGCAATTCATACATTCAATTACTTGAATTCACCTCTCATATGATGAACATGTTATCACCTGAATTAAAAGTCATTTTTATTTCTTTGGGGAGGCATAAAACAAATTTCAGGGTGTTGTACACCATCTCAAAGCCTCATTAAAAGGATGAAATTCTTGATGTAAACAGTTTAGCATAACCTTTCATTATCATTTCTAAGAAAAAAATAACTAGTGAAGCAGTTTTGTTTAAAATTTTTGTAACCAAATCGAAGTCAGTTGATGAAACCAACATGCAGAAAGTCAATTTGTTCTTGTCATATGACAAGAAAATCATAAAACAGGAAATTATATCACAGAGAGGACCCCTGTAGACCCTCATGACTGTGTGTTAAGGTCAATAAGTCTCTTGAAGTATAAGACAATTTGACATTTAATGACATGGCAAGATAAGTTCAGGTTGTTAAAAGTGGTATAACTTTATGAATTAAAAATTATTTCCTCTTAATATTTAAAACCATGAACACAAGGCATGAACACAGATATTGCATTTCTAAAAACGTGGCACTTGGACACACCTTGGAGACTTGGATGTTTGCCATTGACCCACTAAGTTTGTAATTCTCACTCTCTCATTTCCCTCCAGCCAAACAACGGTCACCTGAGTGTGTTTTGTGAGTTAATGGGCATTGCATATCAGGACATGTCTCATTGGCTGTGTCATAAGAAGCTAAAGACAGCAACTGAGACCTACATAAAGCCCGTTCCCAAACTACAGGCCATAAATGCCCGCGATGCTCTGGCCAAACATATCTACGCCAAACTCTTCAACTGGATCGTCGATCATGTGAACAGAGCCCTGCATTCCACGGTCAAGCAGCACTCGTTCATTGGAGTTCTAGACATTTACGGGTGTGTGTTCAGCCACTCAAATACACATTTTTGAGAACAGCCACACTTCCTCTGAAAGATTATCTTAGTCAAAAAATGAAAAATCCACTAGGGGTTGATTTAATAAATTTTTTGATTTGTATTTGTAGATGACGCCATTTCGAAATGTGACCCTATAAAATTTGGCTTTGTTTTATTTTTCCAGGTTTGAAACATTCGAGATCAACAGTTTTGAGCAGTTCTGTATTAATTATGCCAATGAAAAACTACAGCAACAGTTCAACATGGTGAGACCCATTCCACATGCAACAGGTCTCATTGAAAACCGTTTGATTGCTGAAAATACATTGTTATTTATGTCTTCTTTGGTCTTGTCTGTCTTGCTATGTTCAGCATGTGTTTAAGCTGGAGCAAGAGGAGTATATGAGGGAGCAGATCCCATGGACTCTCATTGACTTCTATGACAATCAGCCCTGTATCAACCTTATCGAGGCCAAGATGGGCGTCCTGGACCTGCTGGATGAAGAGTGCAAGGTACATCATTAAAAGCACTGTAGCAGGATTTACATCAGCTCTCTGTGTATGTAAATATCCTTGGCTAAGTATGAAAAAAATTGCATCTATAGTCACATGACTTTTTTGATGCACATCTAAGAATTAATTTGGGAAATGTGTTTCCATCATAGTGTATGTGCATGTCTCTTACTGAATAAAGAACGTATTCACCTTGCCTTTACATTTATTTCATATTTGGTGTTTTCATCCAGCGTTTTTTCATGCAGTATCCCAAAATTAGCATTAAAATATGTGGATGGAAACCCAGTTTATGAGATTAAAAGAAGTGGTGAAAGTTGGCTTTTTATAAAATGTGCTCTGCCCGTGTTCAGATATTTAACACACATACCAGTCTTAGAAGCTTCCGAGTTTCTCGTACCACTTAGACTTTCCACTGTAAAAGCAGATCCTGTCTGTTGGTTTGCATTACTCCAACAAGAACTGAATACCAATAGAGTAGCATTCAATAAGAATCAAAATATTACAAGTATTGCCACACTTGGCTTTGCCTTAAAGCATACAAAATGCCATCATGTCTCCTTCTGTTATCCAACACCTTGATGACACATATCCACAGAGCCCCACCAGTGGACTCAATTGTAACTACCAGGTTTGTTTAGAGATTCAGAGGGAAAGTACAGTATTCAACGCTGCCCACGGCAGGCAAATGAACAAAGAAAAATGTAGTTTTCGATATTCGAGTAGTGTTTTTAACAGTCGACTATCTTGTGCAGAACGAGTACTCTATTAGTCGATTACTCGTGCTCATACCAAGTACGCACATTTGAACACAGGGTAATGCTGATTATAAATATACTTTAATTAAATGCTGAGAAATATTTATAAAAATAATTCAATTTAATAAAAATAAAAAATAAAAAAAAATCCTGATATTTGTATGTTATTTTATGATTATTAGAGTATCATGTTGTTAGCTAAGAAATATGCTAACATTAAACTCTTTAACAAATAGTTTAAAGTAAGTGTAATAAAACAAACTGAAATTAATTCTGAATCAAGCCTCCTTACAGACAAAAAAGACTGTGTACTTATGAGGGAATGAATATACTCATTCTATAATGCAGTGGGAATGATGTCATTGAATCAGCCTGGATTTTTGTGTTTTAATGTATTTTCTTATTTTAAAAAAACACAGTCTTTAATGCCATAATGCTTCAAAAACACCATATTAACTAATGTTAGGTAGGTAGCTAATTAACATTTTCTGTGTAGTCTGCAAAACCACTGTGGCCATCTGTGGTAATAGTGACTTCTCTGATTGGTGGATGTCACTTCAGGATTGTGGGTAGTGTAGTTCATTACTACAATTAAGCAGTTAAATAAGATTTTTTGTTGAACACTGGTCTAGAAAAAAAAAGTATCATAAAGTATGGTAGGGCTTTCTTTAAAGATGTATACGTTATCATTAAAAATCTATTTCTCAGTGGAGATTTTTAAAAGGGTTTTAACTTCCTGAACCTTGCTGTTTTGCTCTTTCACTTTAATTTGACTTATATTCTTACTACCTCACATCCTGTCTCTCTCTCTTTCTCTGTTTCTCAGATGCCGAAGGGTTCTGATGACTCGTGGGCTCAGAAACTGTATAACACTCATTTGAAGACGTGTGCACTTTTTGAGAAGCCGCGGATGTCCAATAAAGCTTTCATTATTCAGCACTTTGCAGATAAGGTACACACAAACACACATTGAGGCTGGTTGAGCACATTTTGGTGAGCTGCTGTGTTTGTGTCAGTTCATTTGTCAATGTATACCTCTGTTCCAAAACCAAGTGAGTTGCCCACACAAATTCTGTTTCAAAAGGTAAGCAACATAATAATGCTGCCTTCTAAGATACCTTCATTTAACCAAATTATAAGGCAGTACTGCATATATCCATAAGCAGTAAGACAATCCCAGAATGCATTGCGACAAGCTCAGTGAAATTTTTTTTATCCAATTTGGTGGACGAGTCAAGAGAATAGCTGCGTCTGAATGGGCGTACTGTCAGAGTTTGTACTGCTTTTGATGAAGAATGTACTTCTTGACCATTAATAAAGTACATTTACCTTCCAGTATGCAGGTGAGTAGTATGAATACCTTTCGGCATACTTCATCCTGGAGCGTGGGCATTGTCCTGTGACCCGAATATATGGCGTAATAAAAATAAATGCAAAGATATTCTACTTTGGTTTAGTTAAGCAAATACAATTGAACCACAAGAAATTACTTTCTTGGTATATATAGCATTAACATTTGAAATGAGCCACCTGACTCGCGTTTCTCCTCCGTTTTTTTTTAATTCAGCGTTTTGTATATGATGTTTCCTTGTATCCTGTGGCATTATGGGACATTAAAGTGTAGGTCATGGGTGAATTTCTCGACTACTGTTTTATGAATATTGCGTTTTCAGACATCCTACACATTTGACATGCTGATTTAGCATACTACTGTATGCAGTAATTGTTCATTATAAATATACTTAGATTTCTTTAAATACTGAAAAGTATCAAGTAAACGTTAAAAGTCAAAAAAAATTTTTTTTACTATGTTACCCCATATTTGTGTGATATGTCATTTTATGCATATTAAGTGGCTTCCACATGACATCAGCATTGCCGAATACGTTCAAGTTTATGGAGATAAGTGGCAAGCATTTCCTTCAAGCACTGAAACAAATCATTTCAACTTTGACCCCGTTGCCACTGACCTTTCGGAGCATCAGCTAATGATTACCAGGCAATTTGCATATACACAATGACTGTCTCTGCAGTGGCAGGTCCAACTTAACAGCAAACACGCTTTTGCCCCACTAATGATGTCTTTTAGAGTACAAAGCAACAGGAAAGCAACCCCGATGTGAGTCATGTGGAAGTCACTTTAGAGTATTGCTCTGTTAGCTTAGCAACATGCTAACATTAAACTATTTAGTGTAAATAGCACCGGGTAAAAATATTGATTTTCCAGTGCATCAATATCGAGATTGTTCAAATGAAGATCGCAATATCGATTCTTAAATCCCAAGATTGATCTTTTACTAAATGCACAGCTCTCTACAATGCGAGTAAATCACTCGCATATGAGACCAAATTTCACTATGCAAATAAAAATGTTGATTGTTGAATAAATGTTCAGATTTCACTTACCAGTGATTGAGTAGTAGTGGTGAAGAAGTTCAGCACAGACATCCTTTCACTTCATGTTGAGAGTAGAAGTTGTTCAGTGTAATGTGTGTCCAAAGGCGAGAGCCACGCAATTAAGTTTTCATTGAATAATGTCTCTTTAATGATGTAAAGCCTGACATATGAAAGAATTGTCCGAAAAGTTTTATTTTTTATATTTGATACATTAGGCTTTAAAGGTCATTATCCTCCTATTTAAGTTTTTCTTAGCCCATACATGCTACAGTGGTAAATCTTGGGGTACATCAGAGGACTCCCTGGGCTTTTCAGAGATACCAAATATTTGAGAGTCTGGCCATGACAACTTCCTCTACTTGGTCTATAAATATGGATTGAAATGTATCACAGTTAAATTCAGCACATCAAATACATAATGAATAAAATATTATTTTTTCAATAAACCATTTTTATCATATGTATTTTATGCACCAAACACTATATTAACATATAAAAAATGGAAATTGTAAAAAGTTTCGTTGGGTCTCAGGAACTTATGGTAGGATGACATCATAATAGCTTGTAATGTAAAATAATGAGATCTTTATAATGTAAGCGCAGGCTGAATATATGCTGAAATATTAAATATATCTTAGAAAATGTATATGTCAGAATTTTCAAAGCTCTGTGATTTTTTTGTTTTTGTTTTGTGGTGTTAGGCATGAATGGAATGTAATGGTGATTGAGAGATATACCTCAAAAGCCAGTTATATTTGATTCATGGATTTCAAAGGAGGGTTTTCAATAAAATAATGTTGAAAATTTTAACCTAGCATAAGTTGCTTTTATTCACCAAATACTAATTTTAAAATATCAGTAACAATATAATCATTACTATCACTTTTACTTTATTAAAATAAGCTGTCATTTATCCCAACATAAGAGTCACTTTTCACGCAAGTCCACCACCATTTTCAATAGATCGATATAAACATTGAAACCACTTTATTTTCACAAATAACCACTAGATGGTGCCATAAACATGTGAAACTTACATACCATAGGTTGTTTGGTTTGTCAGCTTGAACAGAGATTGTGAAACACACAGCATTATAGGGTTAATACCCTTTCTGTCTTTACAGTCATTTATTGATCAAAAACAAAAATAAATATTTAATTCTAATCAGGCATAGCACGGATGAGGTAAAGTCATTCAAGTCCTCTCTTGTTAATGTGCGCTTATTTACAGATGCTTCTCACAGAGCTGCCGGTTTTCTTAAAGAGACGGTGCCGGTTTTTTTGCTCGTGTTCTACAGATCAATGAAAATTCTTGTAAATAGTACAAATTGTGCATTAAACATTGTACATTCTTAAAAATAATAAAAATATAATTTGTAAAATGAATATTTTCATAATGTACCTAGTTAGAAGTTCCACTGAATAATTAACAGCATTAGCTGAGAGAGAATTTCTTTCATATGTAAACAGATGACGATGTAAATCGAAAAAATTTTGTTCTTGCACTGAGCACTTTGGCACTTGTTAACCTTTAAATGTCCTGGAATATTGTTTTCTTGGACATTGTGTGCAAGCTTTTTTTATTTTTTGGTATTTCATATGTAAGCATTTGTACATTGTAACTGAAATATTACAATATGAATTCGATATCGAATCAAATTGAAATCGGAATCGAATCGAATCAAGAGCTTGTAAATTGGAATCAAAACTATATGAATACCCAGCCCTAAAAGTGAATGTAATAAATTGAAATCAATTCGAGTTGATCCTTTTGTGCACTTCACGTGAGGAAATGCTGCCTATATAGACAGTACACAAAAATCAAAGTGCATTCATTAAGCAGTGACTGTGTGTGTGATGCCCTCACGTGAGTTCATGATGGCTACAGTGACGTTCAGATCAGCTTTAAAAGCATTGTCACATATCTGTGTGAAAATCACAGATGGAGAGGGAAGGTGATGGCAATAAGACACATTTGAAGTGTGTAATAGACATTTAATACACTCTCAGTCAAATCAGAGGTTGAGCAGCTGTTTTCTTAAACAGTATTCTGAGGGATAAATCAGACACTGCTACTGTTTCTCTGTCAGCACAACACATAGCAATCTAAAAGATAATATAACATGAGGAATAACATGAATAGGGATAGCATAGCTCAGATCATTTGATCTTGGAAGAATATAATGAGAAATGTTTGAGTTCATACTAAGATCTCTGACTTTCCATTGCAGACTTTGGGATCTTGGGCAAATCTGAGCACATTTTGAGACATTGTTGAGATCTTTTCTGAAACTCAGAGGAGACAAAAGGAGGACAAAAGTCAGAGAAGCAGGAGACTTCTGAGATATTAAAGGGATAGTTTACCTAAAAATGAAAATTGCATCATTTACTCACCCACTTTCCAAATGACTTCTGAGATTTTAAACAACTACTTTTGAGGAAATGATGGCAGAATTTTAATTTGTGAGTGAAATATTTCTTTAAAAGAGATCTCCTTGATCTTTCTTTCTCCATCTTTCAGGTGGAGTATCAGTGTGATGGTTTTCTGGAGAAGAATAAGGATACAGTGAACGAGGAGCAGATAAATGTGCTGAAGGCCAGTAAGGTGAGTGAATATCAGTCCATCCTGTTCTGATGTCTCAAACGCACACTGTCTGAACCCAGGTTGAAATCCCTGCCCTATCACACCACATAGCATGCACGGAATGACCAGGAAGTTCTCTGGGCACGTCATCTCTGTAATGTAGGCATTTATAAACCCAAAGTTTAGAGATTTCATTGTCGTTAACTAAATAGCAGCCAGTCAAAACCAGCCCTAAAACAGTGTTCACTGCAGCTCGGATGTTTTCTTGGAGATTTTTGACCTTAAATGAAGCTCACAGTCTGAGAAGGTCAAAGGAAGGGCACCACCTGCTGTTCAAGGACCATTACTGCAGTAGAATAAAACCCAGTTTCCACAGGATGTACATGCAAGTGACAGAGCGTGTGGACCTTCACACTGCCTAATTCAGTCTTAGTTCACTATGTTACAGATACAAGTCAATATATCTACAGATTTGGTCTGTTTTTACGCTTTGACTCAGAATGGTGGTATGACTCAGCAGTTCTGGAGTCTGGCTGCTCTATAATTTGAGACCAGTTAAGACAAAACCCCACTGCATACATGCTCACGGTCTAAAGTAGAAGCTCACGCTCTCAGCTGTGCCCTCAGGACATCAGGGTGGTTTAGTGGGTTTTCCTGGAAATAGTTCCAAAGTATTTGGTAATCAAGATACTGGCAGGCAGACAAAATACATCAGAGATTCCCAACCTTTAACAACTTGTGGCTCACACATAACCCTTATTATAAAGTAGTGTGGTGGTGCAGTGGTACATGGATGGTATCAGATCATAATACCATGGGGTATTTTTGATGTATGGTCATCAGGGCTTGAGGTAAAAATACCACAGAAAGTGACAAAAAAAGCCACCAAAAAGTCCACCTGTGGCAAATTCAATTGATTGGACATGATTTGGAAAGAAGTACTGTATATACTGAAGAAGCACAATGATCAATATGGAAATTTAGGAAAGATAATTTAGTATTTTAATTTGAACTAATATGTTTTGATTCAGCTTTGAGTGTCATTTGATTCTATATTGAGTCTGATATTCTTCTCTATCTGAGAGTTTCTGAAAGCTCTTTAACACTTTTTCTCCTCAGTGTAAGGCAGTACATGTGTGCGGTAAGAGCGGTCATATTAATCCACACTGCCTGAGAATAACAATACTACAATAACGGCCCAAATAAGCAGAATTTCATTGGCAGGTTTAGTCTTAACTACTCTTAAAAGTTTTAATATACAATGTTATTAACATTTAATATCAGTAATGGGTTCAGCTTTTAGTGTTGATCCAGATCAGTCTGTTAGGGGTTAATCTAAATCCCTCACATCACGTTACAGGTCATATGTCATAACTGGTTTGACCATATTCCTTTAATTCACAATCATATCATTGATAATTATGTTTGTTCTTATCACCATGTGCATCTGTTTGTTTACAGTCACTGTATTAATCTCCCATGTTCACAATTGTATTTTCATCTGAATTTTACATAAAGCCAGACACCAGCTACAAAATCCTACTTAAAAATGTGAAGCTATTCAGTGTCAAGTTTGTTCTTGTGTTTCATAATTTATCATTTGAATGAATTTGTTGATGAATAAAAAAACTAGTAAATGAAAGTTTGGCAAGACAAAATTTGATGTTGGCTTGACAAAGCCTTTTCTGAATATGTATTTCCTTTAAATAGTTCTGAAAACATTGAAGTTTGAAAGTTGTTTAGACCTTACACACAGATAGAGATAGATAGATAGATAGACAGACCAATAGTTGGATAGATAGATAGACAGACAGATAGATAGATAGATAGATACAGACAGACCAATCGACAAAAAGACAAATGATAGATAGACAGACAGACAGATAGATAGATAGATAGATAGATAGACAGACCAATAGATAGATAGATTGACAGATAGATAGAAATAGACTGATATAGATAGATAGATACAGACAGACCAATCGACAAAAAGACAAATGATAGATAGATAGACAGACCAATAGATAGATAGATAGACACAGATAGATAGATAGATTGACAGATAGATAGATACAGACAGACAGACAGATACAGGCAGATACAGACAGACAGATGACAGATAGACAGACAGATAGATAGACAGATCGACAGACAGACAGATGATAGATAGATACAGACAGTCAGACAGACAGACAGACAGATACAGGCAGATACAGACAGACAGACCAATCGACAAACAGACAGATGATAGATAGATAGATAGACAGACAGATAGGTAGGTAGATAGATAGATAGACAGATCGACAGACAGACAGACAGATGATAGATAGACGGACAGATAGATAGATTGACAGATAAGTAGAAAGATAGATAGATAGACAGACAGACAGACAGACAGATGATAGATAGATAGATAGATTGACAGATAGATAGATAGACAGATCGACAGACAGACCAATAGATAGATAGATAGACAGACAGACAGACAGACCAATCAACAGACAGACAGATGATAGATAGATAGATAGACAGACAGATAGATAGATAGATACAGACAGACAGATACAGGCAGATACAAACAGACAGACCAATCGACAGACAGACAGATGATAGATAGATAGATAGACAGACAGATAGATAGATAGACAGATCGACAGACAGACCAATAGATAGATAGATAGACAGACAGACAGACAGACCAATCAACAGACAGACAGATGATAGATAGATAGATAGACAGACAGATAGATAGATAGATACAGACAGACAGATACAGGCAGATACAAACAGACAGACCAATCGACAGACAGACAGATGATAGATAGATAGATAGACAGACAGATAGGTAGATAGATATACAGATAGATAGATAGATAGATAGACAGATCGACAGACAGACCAATCAACAGACAGACAGATGATAGATAGATAGATAGATAGATAGATAGACAGACAGAGAGATAGATAGATAGATACAGGCAGATACAGACAGACAGACCAATCGACAGACAGACAGATGATAGATAGATAGACAGACAGACAGATAGGTAGATAGATATATAGATAGATAGATAGATCGATAGACAGACAGACAGACTGATCGACAGACAGACAGACCAATCAACAGACAGACAGATAGATCGATCGACAAACAGACAGGTACAGGCATATACAGATAGACTGATCAACAGACAGACTGATCAACAGACAGACCGATCAGCAGACAGACAGATCGACAGACAGACACAGGCAGATACAGACAGACAGATAGATGATAGATGGATAGACAGATAGACAGGTAGATAGATATACAGATAGATAGATCGATCAATAGATAGACAGACAGACAGACAGAGAGATCGATCGACAAACAGACAGATAGACCGTTTGATAGACAGACAAACAGACCGATCGACAGACAGACCGATAGATAGATAGATAAACAGACAGACAGACAGATATATAGATACAGACAGACAGACAGATAGATAGATAGATACAGACAGACAGATACAGGCAGATACAGACAGACAGACAAACCAGTCGACAGACAGACAGATGATAGATAGATAGACAGACAGACCGATCGACAGACAGACAGACAGATAGACCATTCGTTAGACAGACAGACCGACTGGTCGACAGACAGACAGATAGATAGATAGACAGACAGACAGACAGACAGACAGACAAACCGATCAACGGATAGATAGATCGACAGACAGACAGACAGATTGATTGATTATTACAATAAAAGCCAATTAAACTCCAGTACTTTATACTGGTCAGAACTTTTTAGTAGACAGACAGACAGACAGTTCAATCAACAGAGACAGACAGATAGATAGGTAGACAGATAGATAGCAGATAAATAGTAGACCAACAGACAGATAGATTGATTGACATTGTAACTCCAGTACTTTATGCTGGTCAGTGCTGGTGTTTGAGCTGCTTTGTTATTCACCTAGTACACTGCATACATCTGACTGATGTATCTGTATTTTTTTAATTCTGTATATGTTTTCTCATCATTGTTGTATTGTCTATGCGTTGTTTGTGACCATGACAACCTGTACCCCTGCAGAAGGTAAAATTTAGCATATAACTGCTGTTTCTTTAGCTCTCTCTCTCCTTCTCTAAAATCACTGCCGTTCCATAGACACTACTGTACCTGGTGTGTGTGTGTGTGTCCGCATGTTTTTGTTGCTACTCTCTGCTGTGAGGAACACAATCTTGGTGCTGTACTGAAACCTGCTTAAACTAGAACAATGCATGTCACCCCAATACCCCCAGAATCAATCATCTGTTTAGAGTTTGTGTTTTGACACCAATTAAATAGTTTGACCCTTTTAAGGAAAAGCTCACCCAAAAATGAAAATTCTGTCATCATTTACTCTACCTCATGCCGTTCCAAAACTGTATGACTTTCTTCTGTGGAACACAAAAGGGAATTTTTTTATTTTTTATTATTCACATCAGATGTACACACATTATGGTAGGATATGCATGAACTACATGCTCTCTATTGATTCACTGCTTTCTTAAGTTATGCTGATATCGAAAATCGATGAAGTAGACTCTTTCGAATTAAGCCCTGTTCACACAGGAGGCAACATTAACGTTTGAGGTCACTAGTCCCTGTATGAATGTCGCTAGTGGGTGTTCCTACTGCACTTATTGTTTATGTCTGCATTGGGTGGGAATGTTTTTCATGATAAAACTTTTTGGGATTTGGGTAAACTGTTTAATTGAGGACTTGTATAAGAGCCTGACAATGTCACATTTTGAAACTGTTTACTGTAGTCAAAAATAAGTTCTAACTGAAATCGGTCCTGTGGCAGATGGGTTTGACTCAGCTATGGTCAGATTTATGTGTGGATCTAAACATTGCATTACCATGTGTGTATTTACAATACATTTAGCTAGATAATCGGAAAACTTTGAAGCGTTGTTCCTTTCAGTATCAGTGTTTACATGGTAACTGCGTTTTGCATTGTTAGGTCAGTATAGTCAGCGGCATCTGTTGTACATCTATACGCACTGTGCAGTGGTGGTGTTGTTGTTATTATTAATATATAAATCTTAACAATCAATAGATTTTCTGATTTTGTGCACTCTACAATCAAAATGAGAGGGAAAGCAATGCATCAGAAAAGGCTACATCGCTCCTATAATATTCAGCGGAGTCGTGGTGGTTGCCGCACACCTCCGGTTGATGGACACTGCAGAGCTAGTCCAACTGCTTTATTTTCCCCGTCAGTCTGAAATGAAATGATTACATCAAAGCTTATGATCCTCTACATTTTTTGTGGGGTCATTCTTGTCTCGACCTATTCAGAATTCTTTCCACAGCACATTAAGCTTTTAAAAGGACAAAATTGCACCAAAAAATTATTCAATATGACTTATGCGCTATATTCTGAGTTTTCGCTAGAGTTTTTCACATGAACTGTCATTGTATGAAAAATGTCTTATTGAAAATTCTCCTTTTGTGTTCCACGAAAAAATATCGGGATATGAGTTTGGAACAGCGTGAAAGTGATGACAGAATTTTCATTTTTGGGTGAACTGTTCCTGTAAACTGTAGGCCTGCTGTGTAGAGCTTGAGTTTGTTTAAAGCAGTGTGTTGGTCCCATAAGGACTGTTTAAGGATCTTTGCTTTGGCTGCATGCTGCGCAGTACCAGCACCTCAGCGTCCAAACTCCTGATGGTCAATGCAAAAGAGGCCCCTCAGGTCATTATCAGCTCTTTGAAAACACACCCCTTACTGTTCATTACGAGACCACTGTATAACGCTTGGCATTTGTATGCATATTTGTTAATAATATGCTTTGCTTACTGCTCGGTTATTCTGGCTAATAAGAATTGCTACTTAGTGTTAAGACAGAAGTGATGTAACATGGAGTTCATTTCACAAAGGCCACATACACACTGCATTAATGTTCAAAGTGTGTGTGGAATAAAAGAGTCGCTTCTGCTACACCAACCTCGTGGTCGTTAACAACCGTTGAGATAACTGTTGCAGTTTTGCCGTCTTGCGGCTGTAAACATCAAACATTGAGTGCGTTTCCTTCACATTCTTACACCTGTTATGCTTAAAGAGCCGTTAACGTGAATGGTCATGTTAACGCCTTAAATATCGTTCTTTAACAGGTTATGGTCATACACGGTTAAAGCATCAACTGATTTGCACGCGTGGATTTTTGTCCATTACCCCAAATTCACTCTGTATATAAACACCTTTACCGGCGTTCTTACTGGCTTATCCAATTGCAAAAATGTCTTTACGTTCTTTTTTTTTTAAAGCTGATTTGTGAAAGTTATCAGCGTATTGTTGTGCATGTAGACACACTCGTTGTAAAACATGTGGTGTAAGGTTATTTTTGACCGAATTTGTGACCAAAGAAGTATTTTCGCCAATCAGTTTTTATTACGCTGTTTTCGACAGAGGCATCATATTTAGCTTGTTCTTGCATTTCTTATGTCGTTGGATTAACAACTAGTGACCAGATTTCTGAAATGAAAAATGGGGACATTTCAACTTCAGTGGTCAATAGGTCATTGAAATTTCATGTTACTTATTTAAAAAGGGGACAAATCAGATATTATGTGTTTTGACCATGGTGAATGTGGTAATATGCTAAACTATGCACTGTAAGAAATCATTTTGGTTTAATTTAAAAAAGTAAGTAACCTGGTTACCTTAAAACTTTGAGTTCATTTAAAATAAAATGTAATAATAATATAAAATAAATAAATAATAATTTGAATAAAAAGGTCTGGTAAATAACAGTTAGTGGAATTATTATTATTTTTTTATTTAATTTTTCTACATTATTTCCGTGCATTGCCATTGTGCCATTAGTCTCCTCAATAAAAACGCAAATTCTTCTGTTATCTGAACACATTAGTGAATCTAAGTTGATTTGGCAAAAAATATAAAGTTAACAATCATGGAAATAATTATTATGGTGTGGTGAATCATGCTCTATTGACTACTGTAGCCTTTGTCAAATGAAATTCAAACACGGAGGTAAAGTTGATCATTTTAGCGGTCTAATAATAATAATAATAATTATAATTATAATACTATTTTACCTAATTGTTTGCGTATCTCATATGGACCTGTTTTTCTTAATTACCACATTTTATTTTGATCAAGTCTTATGCATTATGATCCTCCTTTTCAGTCACTTGTTTCCCTTCAAGGCACAATGTAATCTATGCTGTGATGTACTGACTAACTGTATAGTTCTTTCAGGATATTTTATTATACCTTTTTATTTATTTTTCCATGTTATTAATGTCATATTCTTCTTTCGGGTATATGTTAAAACAATAAATGAGCAAATATGTGAGAAGGCGCTTTCTTTAGTCAGTGTGTGATATTACTAGTGCAGGAGGGAGGGAGAGGGGGTGGTGGGCTGACAGCGCTGATATGCATAACACACACTGATTAAAGGTACAATTATTGATTTTATATGTTCATCTGCGGGGATTAATTTGACTACTTTTCATCAACATGTTATAGTCTGCATGGGAATTCCAGTATTATGAAGGCCAAACTTTCAATACAATTCCCCGCCGAGTTCAGAACCTGTTATAAAATACATAACAATATAACTTTATAACATATAAAGCTAGTATGTGCCTTACCTTGAAATTTATAACTAACTATGTTTCCATCCAAGGATTTTTTGTGGAAAAAGTTTTAGCGCATCAAAATAAAGCTGATGGAAATGCAAATTATTGCTAAAATTTCACAAGTGTCGACATAATATTTTTCCGTTTCACTCTAGCGCATAAACTCTATGTTGATACATCAAATACACGAAAAACTGGTTTGGAAACACTTTTTGTCGAGAAAATTGGCATTAACACAAAAATGTAGTGTCACATGACAGAATTTACCCCAATCGTTAGCCTGTGTTAATCATGACAAATACATCCTTGAAAGCCAATTTATTGTACATGATTATGGATTGATCTGAACGGCATAAAGATCCGATCACTGCGAACAGGAGTGCCAATACAAATATCTCGTATCATGCACCTCTCATCAACAGGTGCAAGGAGAACAAATGAATGGCCACTGTTTGTGATTAAAATGACAATAAGCTGTCTAATTTCAATGAATTGTCTCAATACTCCCCATTTTACCAAAACTTCGGAGGAAAAAAATTAGGGACATCTGGGAGGCGAATTAGCGATAAACACACATTTCTGAATGGAAACGGCTTAAGGGCAGATTTCTTTTGCGCTAAACCAAAACTAAAGCGACAAAGTGTTTTTTTTTAGGCATGACATCATCACACACACCATTTTTATCGATAAAAGGCCATTTGAATGGAAACAGGCAGAAGATGGCAAAACATTTTGTATTTTCACTTTGTCGATAACAAAATAGCGCGAAAAGTGGATGGAAACTAGGCTAATGATGACAATTCTCTTCAATTGCCTGGTCCAGTTCTTAATGGCAAAACAGGCCTGACCAAGTAATCAGTGAAGGAAGACGAATGAATTGAAGCTGCTATAGCAAGCAGCCCCCTCTGTTGGTCAAAATAAACAGCACACGGCAGGCTTTGCTGCTTAGGCTTAGTTTCTTGCCATGTAATATAATTCACTATGCGGGCTGTTTTGAATGCTCTGAAAAAACGGGGACATTTCTGGGGACAGCTCCAGTCGGGAACAGATCACCAAAAACCGGGACTGTCCCTGGAAAATGGGGACGTCTGGTCACCCTACTGAACATATCATGTGGATTGCATGAACATTTTTGATAATTTATTTTGCTGCAGTGTGTGCTTGGTCAAAGTTTTGGAAAAGTAAAGATCACATAGCTTTTTAAAAATTGCCTGTTGGATTAAACTAGCATTAGCATTAATTAAGTTAACGTAAGTCTAATTACGTACACAAGAGCTAATTACTTTGACTTTCCATCAAAAAGTGCCTTTGGTTGATGACGTTGTCTGAGCATTTTCTGCCACACATGGCTGCATTTTAAGTGTTTCTTGGCTGTAATTCCCAGTTTGACCTGCTGGTGGAGCTGTTCCGGGATGAGGAGAAAGCCACTAGTCCGACCGGTGCTGCACCTGCCACTGGAGGGCGCACTCGTCTCAGCGTCAAACCAGACAAGAGAAAAGCTGGCCAGGCCAGCAAAGAGCATAAGAAGACTGTCGGACTGCAGGTGAAAACTGCAACTGTCTCTTCTTTATTCAACATTTTATTCAGTTTATTAAATATACTGTATACTTTACCTGTCAAGAGTTTGCACACACTTGACTGAATGTTTCTCATGATCTTAAAAACCTTTTGATCTAAAGGCTTATGCTTAAATGCTTGGAATTCATTTTGTAGACAAATATTAATTGTGCCTGCATATGAATATCTTTACCAAAGTAAATGTAGCTATTTATTTGTTTGACCAGATAGTGAAGTACTTTGTGGAACGTGGTGAATTAAAATATAATATAGAAAATGAGAGAGTAATATACTGTAAGTAATGTAAGTTAAATTATAAGATCATTTTGATTTGTTTAACTTTTTCTGGTCACTACATAATTCCCATACATCCATTTGTGTTATTTCATACTTTTGATGACTTGACTATTATTCTAAAATGTGGACCATTTTAATAGTAAACTACAGCTGCAAGCAACAATTACGGGACCAAGCACACCAATGGCAAACATTTTGATTGAATTCTGGTGATGATTTTAAGCAGAGTGGTAAAAAAAGACATAGTTTAATGACTTATAGTGTAATACAAGTGTTTATAACTTTTGACCAATAGGTAGCGCTGTCACCAAATTGATATTGTATTGCCAGGGCTTTGCCACAATGCCACATATTAAGTTTTATGTCGATTTGCCAAAGCGTTCACGAGATACAGCCTCAGATCCTTAGTGGCATCTTGCCATTTAATTCGATTATGCGTTACACAAGAATGGTTTGGTCTATCAAAAGTCGTTTCATCTTTTTTTCATGAGTGTCCCTTTGTTTGCTGAGTGATACACAGCAAATTTTGTGCAAGTCGGATGTAAAGCCTAGGAGGAGTTTGAAAAAGTAGGTTTTCAATTAAATTCAAAATGGCGGACAGAAATTGGTTATCATCGTACTCTGCATGACCAAAGAAGCTAACGACACATGGCCCCAAAGACACATACCAAATTTCATAATGATACGCCAATGCGTTTTTAATATACAGCGATTTAAGACAAAATGGTCAACGCCCAATATGGCCGACAGAAAAATTATATATCATTCAATTCCGTATTCCCCAAGGAATCTAAAGAGACTAACATATACTAAGTTTCGTGTCAATATGCTAAAGCATTGTGAAGATACAGCCTCACGTCCAGTTTGGCTTGCTTGCTGTTTAATTCATTGATGCGGTATATATGGTTTGGTCTATCATCATGAATCTCAGAACTTCTTTTCATGAGTGTCTCTAGATGATACATGCAACATTTTGAGTGAATCGGACATACAGTCTAGGAGGAATTTGAAAAAATGGTAGAAAATTCAAAATGGTGGAAAACCTAGGTGGGCATTGCAAAAAAAAAAAAAAAAAATGCCAAAATGTAAGTGAAAATTTAACTGTTGGTGGCTAGGGGGGGCTAGTCTTACCCACCACACTATCAGAGTGCCAAATTTCAGAAAATATAGCCGCAAGTGGCAGTCATCGGGGTCCAAGTACTTATAGCCAGAACATGGCCAAAATAATTTAATTGGACACAATATATCCTATGGATGCTGTGTACACAATTGTTTTTGTGTAAAATTTCTTCCAAAAGATTTTTTATCACAGTTGCAAAATTAGAATTTTATCAGAATGACAACAGAATGAATAGGAGGAGAAGAAGAAGATGATGATTTTTTAACGTGCTGCTCCATCTAGTGGACAAAATCGGTAGTACATCCTTCATCTATTAATTACAGTTGAAATAAATATTATTTTTATTTGCTGTTGACGAGGAAATTGATGAAATTTTGCATGTCCTCAGACTATTCTGGTGTGTATATGTTTTAAGTTTTGTCATGTTTGTCACACAAAGTAGTTACAGTTAAACCCAAATAATTCATTGGCTTATATCTTCTAAACAATTTGACATAAATCCGATTTATTTATTTATTTATTTTGTCAGGACAGTCCCTAGACGATACGTCAAATTTTTTGGGACAAACGGCCTAGGAGGAGTTCCAAAAATAATTTTTTTCAGAAAATTCTAAATGGCGGAACATTTTTAGGGGCGGAAATAAAATAGGAGATATACGTTTGGTTCGTCTTGAATCAAGGAATCACAGGAAATAAGAATTTTGATTCTAGCCCTTATAGAAAGAAGTGCTCATTATAGCTCCACCTTGTGGATACATTTTACCAAATTTGGTATACAGCCTAATTTTGGCGACCTGTAAGTGCACCGTAAATTTCATAATGATCTGCCATTCGCAATGCAAGTTATTAGCTGCTGAAAATTGATTAGCTGCTGGCGGCCATTTTTGTTGATTTATCTAATCATTTTTGTAAAGATATGTTAGCATGTGACCCAGAGATGATGCATGCCAATTTTCAAATTTGCGGAGTTATAAGGAATTGTTATCTGTAGCGCCCCCTATTGGCAAAATTGGGCAAAACTTTGCATGCATCCTCAAAATGTTCTGATATCAAAGTATTCCAAGTTTCATAAAGTTTGGACTTTGTGTTCAGAAGATATAGGCCATTGATTGAATTTGGGCCATGCCCATTAGCTTTTATTTTCTAAACAATATGACAAATAAAAAATACCCCCAAAAATGTTTTTGTCAGAACGGTCCCTAGATGATGCGTGCACATTTTTGAGCAAATCGGACAAAAGGCCTAGGAGGATTTCGCAAAAGTAGTTTTTCAGAAAATTCAAAATGGGGGCAAATTTTAATAGACGGAAATGTAATCGAAGATATAGGTTTTGTTCGTCCTGACCCAAGGAATCAGAGGAAAAATGTTCGAATTTTGATTCTAGCCCTTATGGTTGCGAAGATATGAGACAAAACGTATAGGTGCTTATTTTAGCGCCACCTCGAGTCGGATGGGTGTGTCTGTATGCGCCTGAGTAGTGGATTTGGGACCATCCTGCCAAGTTTGGTGTCTCTAGGACTTACGTATTTTGCTGCCCATATGCTTTTAGGGCAGAAAAAATAATAAGAAGAAGAAGAAGAAAATCAGTACGTATACAATAGAGTTCCAGCACCTTTGGTGCTTGGACCCCTTACTAATGGAAACAATAGGTGCCTCAGCACCTTTGGTGCTTGTCCCTTAAAGTTGAGAACTGTTGTTGTGTCCAAACTATTGACTGGTGTCTTTGGACATTCATGTTGTTTCATTTCTCTCCCTCTCTAGTTCCGAAACTCTCTACAGTTGCTAATGGAGACGCTGAATGCAACTACGCCACATTACGTTCGCTGCATCAAACCCAACGATTACAAACATGCTTTCACGTCAGTTTTTTTTTATCTGTTTCTTCAAGCATACACATACTGTGATAATAGGTTATGAGATTCTCTGATCTTTTGGAATAGATCTTCAGTTTCCTTGTGAGGTTGTCTCTCAAAACCTAGTATGCTGACTTGCTGTCTACCGCCTATGTTGGCGACTGTCTTCATAAACAGCATTCAGAATGAAGCAGAATTGATTGGATCATGAAGAGTGGGTGTATATGCCAGAATGGAACCAGGTGGTTAAGGGGACGGTTTGAAAAAGTAAGAGGAATTGTGATGTTATCAAAAAAGGAAAATCATTTCAGAGGCACAGCAAGTTATAACTTATGAAGTTATTATTTTGATGAAGACAAAGACTAACATTTTATTTGGAAAAACATGCACAAATAAATTAATAATAATAAGACTGGGAACATGATTTATGAAAGTTAATAGGGTCAGTTTGAATTTCATGATGACTTTACGGATTGTCTTATCTATAAAGGATGTTGCCTCAAATTCTGGACAAAATTTAAATCTAAAAAGGTAGCATATTGTGCTACCTACAATATTAGACAGCCTTCATGTCAGTAGCATGCCAATGATGGCAAAAAATGCTGTCTAGGTAGGGAACTTACTAGTTTTTGAGACACAGCCTATCCCTCCTTTTTTTAAAATCTGTGTTTATGCAGGTAGCCCATAATAAAACCTATAAATTGTGTATTATAAACTCCAGGTTTTAAAACTGCATTTATTTAAAAAGATTTTGCAGTCATTATTGTGAGCTGTTTCTGGACTGATATTTGATTTCTGTCATTTCCAGGTTCGACCCCAAGAGGGCAGTGCAGCAATTGCGTGCATGTGGAGTTCTGGAAACAATCCGCATTTCTGCTGCTGGGTTCCCATCTAGGTCCACTGCACATCCATACAGTATCATACTGAACATTGCATTCCCCTTTGTCAAGCTCTTCTTCACTATATATGTGTGTTTCTTTTTGTTTGTCAGGTGGACATATCAAGAATTCTTTAGCAGATATCGTGTCCTCATGAAGCAGAAAGATGTTTTGACAGATAAAAAGATGACCTGCAAGAATGTTCTGGAGAAACTGGTGCAGGTACTGAAGAACACAATTCCACTCATCCATCACAAGTGTGAATGAGTCCTGAATGATATAGCTAAAAAAGAAATATCAGTAAGGGACCACACCGAACAAGCTAGAAACTACCTAGAAACACCCTAGCAAGCATCCACAACATCCTAGTAACTGTTTGAAAACACCTTAACAACCACCCAGAACACACTAGCGACAACCTAGCTACCACTTAGAACACTCTAGCAAGCACCTAGCCATACTTTAGCAACCACTTAGAACATCCTAGCAACTGCATAGCAATGCTACCCAGAACATTCAAGCAACCACATGGCAACACCTTAACAACCACCCAGAACAGCCAACAATGCCCCAGCAACCATATAAGAACACCCTAGGAACCACTTAGAACACTGTAGCAAGCACCTAGCAACACCTGAGCAACCACTTAGAACACCTTAGCAACACCCTAGCAACCGCATAGCAACACACTAGCAACCATCCACAATATCCAATTAACCACATGGAAATACCTTAACAATCGCCAACCACCTCACGATACGATACTTATTGCAATTCATGTCACGATTCGATATATTGCTGTACATCATGATATCGTGGTTCGATTTCACTTTTAATTTAAATTAATTTGGGTATAGTTCAGGTATAATGTCCATTTTGCTTGCATACAGTATGAAAGAAATTCTCTGTAACACTTTTTATGAAGCCCATATTTATAATGCATTGTAAAGGCATTATACTGCATTCATAATGTTTAATAATACACCTTATAATAAGTTATAACTTCTCATAAATAATTATAATTACAGTTATAGTACATTATAAGACTTTCCCTGTTCATAGTTATACTGTAGAGTATAAGGCATTATAACACAAGCAACATCCTATTTTAACGAAGCAGATGTTAATAATGTTAATTGTATAAGTGCAGTATAGTGTAAACAGTCCAAAGGCTTTCTGATGTGATCATATTAAATGGGGTCTTTGCCTGCTTTAAGTTAAGTTAATAGTAATAGCATTCTGAGATGATATTCTTCTTAACACAATTGTACAGAGCGGTTATCTGAGTTACCGTAGACTTTGTCAGTTTGAACCAGTCTGGCCATTCTCTGTTGACCTCTCTCATCAACAAGGCATTTCCATCCACAGAACTGCCACTCACTGGATGTTTTTTGTTTTTGGCACCATTCTGTGTAAATTCCAGAGACTGTTGTGTGTGAAAATCCCAGGAGATCAGCAGTTACAGAAATACTCAAACCAGCCCATCTGGCACCAACAATCATCCATGTGATTATCTAATCAGCCAATCATTTGGCAGCAGTGCAATGCTTCAAATAATGCAGATACTGGTCAGGAGCTTCAGTTAATGTTCACATCAACCATTAGAATTGGGAAAAAATGTGATCTGAGTGATTTGGACTGTGGCATGATTGTTGGTGCCAGATGGGCTGGTTTGAGTATTTCTGTAACTGCTGATCTCCTGGGATTTTCACACACAACAGTCTCTAGAATTTACTCTGAATGGTGCCAAAAACAAAAAACATCCAGTGAGCGGCAGTTCTGCGGACAGAAAGGACTTGTTGATGAGAGAGGTCAACAGAGAATGACCAGACTGGTTTGAACTGACATAGTCTATGGTAACTCAGATAACCACTCTGTACAATTGTAGTGAGAAGAATATCATCTCAGAATGCTATTCTGAGATGCAGGTTGGTGCTGTTTTGGCAGCACGAGGGGGACCTACACAATATTAGACAGGTGGTTTTAATGTTGTGGCTGATCAGTGTATATTACAAATGTTTATAATACATTATAACTTCTGCAGATCAAATTGGATTTTGCTTGTGTTATAATGCATTATACTCTAAGGTATAACTATGAATAGGTAAGTATTATAATGTATTGTAATTGTGGTTACAATTATTTATGAGAAGTTATAACATATTATAAGGTGTATTATGACACATTACTAATGCATTATAAATATGGGCTTCATAGAAAGTGTTACAAAATTCTCTTTCAGCTAATGCTGTTATTCATTATGCAGGGGACCTTCTAACTTGTTTAATTCCGGACAAAACTTTATTTTATCATTAGTTTTTCATCATTTTGGTGACATTTTAGCTTTTTTTTTTTAATTGTAGTCCATGTATTACATCAATACATATGGTGTATTGAAATTGCATATATTGCATATATACCGTATACTGTATTGTTACATGTTTGTTGTTTACATGCCTAATTTGTACTATTTACAAGTATTTACTTAGATATGTAGTACAAGCGCTAAAACGGTACTGTCTCTTTAAGACCTGTGAGAGGGACTTCGACAGTAGTGTTTGTTTGGTCAAATGGCTTCTTTACAGCATCCATGATATGTGTGTTTAGAATTAAATGTTTCATTTGTTGTTAATAAATAACTGACTTTAGTGAACAGAAAGGCTATTAAAGATACATTATTAAACAACAAATAGTCTTTGGACTAGATCCAAAACTTACACAGAACGTGTCAAAACTTTTACTCTCAGCACGCAGTGAAAAGATCTTGGTGCTGAACTTCTATGCCACTACACCACTCAAACACTGGTGAGTGAAATCAAAAAAATTACCAGCCATTGGCTAATCACAGACATTTTTTGTAGCAAATGGGAAGTATTTACGCACATCTGATTGTTGGTGATTGCAGATAGAAAGAAAGAGCGATCTTGGCATTGTGAAAAATGTTGCATAGTGAGGATGTCTTCAAAAATAATGACATAAATAGTTTTCATTTATAAATTAACATCATACAAAGTCCAGTAAATATAAAAAAAATCTAAATCAATATTCGGTGTGACCAACTTTGCCTTCAAAACAGCAGCAATTCTCCTAGGTACACCTGGACACAGTTTTTCTTGGTTGTTGACAGATAGGATGTTCCAAGATTCTTGGAGAATTCACCACAGGTCTTTTATCTGTTTAGGCTGTCTCAATTGCTTCTGTCTCTTTATGTCATCTCAGACTGACATGATGTTCAATTGGGGGCTTTGTGGGGGTCCATGACATCTGTTGCAGGGCTCCCTGTTCTTCTATTCTAATCTTTTCTATTTGCAAAATGTTTGGGAGTCTAACATTTATATTTCCTATTGACACACTAAAGCTGAAGATATAAATAACCATCTTAAGACAAATGAAACATCTTATGTGCAAGACCTTTGCACAGTACTGTATATATATATATATATATATATATATATAAAACCCTAATCTAGTGAATATATATATAAGCTATAAAAATCTTAATTTGTTAAATACTTAAATATAGAGTATTGTAATTGAGCCAAGTTTCCACTTCAAAATAAGAGTCCCTTGTGTGTTTTTTGCTTGTTTACAGTTAATAGTCCCACATTATGCACCAAATCTTAATTTTCTGGTTGTTATTATTAAACTGCATATAGGATTTCATTCATTTTGGACTCTTGTAGCCTTTGTGTCTGTCTGTTATAGTATGAAAAGACTAAGATTTTTTAAAACATTTTATAAATCAATTTTCAAAACTATCGTCTGATTAATACGTTATCGGCCTTTTCCACCACCTTAGTTATCAGTATCTGCAAAATCTACTATCTGTTGAACTCATGTGGATGTCCAACTAAAATTATTTTTTTTCTCTCCATTTCTGTCCTCCTGAAAGGATCCAGATAAGTACCAGTTTGGCAAGACCAAGATCTTTTTCCGGGCGGGGCAGGTTGCTTACCTGGAGAAACTCCGTGCCGATAAGCTGCGTGCTGCCTGCATCCGTATACAGAAGACGATCCGCTGCTGGCTGGCACGCAAGAACTACCTGCGCATGAAACACGCTGCTACTACCATTCAGAGATACGTCCGTGGATACCAGGCCCGCTGGTGAGGGGGCGGGGACTCAATCCATAATGACCAGGGTCAAACAACATAAGTGAAAAGCAGAATTATTCAAAAGCACATGAACCTGACATGATGCATGATGAGTCTCATTCACTAACCACATGTTTGCACAAATTGTGCATAAAACTTTTCCATGCAGAATAGGTATTAGTTCACACTTAAAAAAAAAAAAATTAAAAAAAGAAAGATAATTTTTTTTTAAAATGCCGTGTTTGTGGCCCCCATTTACAATATTATGGATTCATGAACTTTAGAGAGAAGAGAAGAACAAATGTATACTGTATGTGTGCGCACCTGTTGTGACTCTGATGGAAATTACGCATGAGAACCGTTTCTGCACGCACATGAACACTTGCACGGAATTATTAGTGAATGAGACTCAATGTTATTGAGTATTGACGTGAGTATGTGTTAACCTCTGTGTTGTTTTCCACGTCCAGTCTCGCGAACTTCCTGCGGCGCACACGTGCTGCGATCATCATTCAGAAGTACCAGCGCATGTATGTGCAGAGAACGTGTTACAAACGCAAGCAGGCTGCAGCACTGGTCATGCAGTGCATACTCAGAGCGTACATGGCCAGACAACTGTACAAAGCGGTAAGCAGGAAACATGACATACGCTTGCACATGTTTATAAATATATTTTCAGCAGTCACACACACACTGCACTTATTACTCTTCTAATAGACACTTTTAACTCTTGTATTCTCAGTATTGCACTTTTATTTGAAAGGAAGACATTTGTGATTTAGTTCAGCCATTATTGTAGTGTTTAACTAAACATTGGTATGGTTACTTACAGAGAGGAAAACATATATCAGGGTAACATATGATGCTGGCAGGTTGGTTTATAATTAACACAGTAGAAACTAGTGAATTATTTCAGGCATGAGACACATGACCAGTGCAAGCATTGCAAATGACATCCCTGGAGCATTGAATCAGACTCCTCCCAGCAGTTGGAGAAGTTTTAAACTTCTTTAATGAAAGTTACTCACTCAGTACTCAACTGTCATTTTTAATTCTTAATTGTCAATTTAGTGTGCTTTATTAAAAATGTGTATTGCCAAAGGATTTGCAGCTTAGAAATTGTGCAGAATAAGTCAAATAAAAAAATATTTTAGGCCTGTCGATTTAACACATTATTCAGTGCAGTTAATTCTATAAAAATAATAACGCTTTAAAAAACATTACGTTATTAATCATTGCGTCCCCGGACCGTAATAAGGAATATTCGGTAACTCTTTACAATAAGGTTCCATTCATTCCAACATTAGTTAATGCACTAGGTATCATGAACTAACAATGAACAATACATTTGTTACATCATTTATTAATCTTTGTTAATGTTAGTTCATAGTGCATTTACTAATGTTAACTAATGCAACTTTTGATTTGAAAAATGTATTACTATATGTTGAAATTTACATTAACTAAGAATAATAAATCCTGTAAAAGAATTGTTCATTGTTAGTTCATGTTAACTAATGTTTTCTAATAAATGGAACCTTGTTGTGAAGTGTTTTTGAATATTCCTCTCTAAAAAGCACGTCTAGCGCTATGTGATTATTCCTGCACTGAACGTGCTTTATTCCCGCTCCGCATGCTTTGCCTTTTTCCCCGCTATAGAGGCACCACATAAAGCCTGATTTACTGTACGTAGAACAGGCGCGGTTATTTTAACAAAAGTAGCGGAGACCCTGTTACAGATACTGCCATCTTTTGTTTAAACACACTGTAGTTTACAAAAATGAAGCAAACTGAAACTATATTCATCTGTCTGATATGTGATTCAGATGGTTCAGCTAAGCCAGGTTTGTGTCAGGATGTTTTGGTGTTGATGTATCTAAATTTAGCTTCATAAATCGGCATGTTAGGAGCCTTTTTTATAATAAACAAACAGATTGTTGTTCTAATTTTGTGAAAATTGAGATATCACCATGGCATGGATGGCAATTAAATCCTATTTGTACTTAAATTAAGCAAATAGTATTTTTATGATTCAGTGTTGTTATGTAAATTGTTTGTTTGTTAGTAAATTCCCACTTTAAGGAAAATATTAAAATGGGCAATTCAGACTTTTACATTTTTATCAATTTTTTCTCAGGGGACACACCTGAACACACATACAGTATTTTTTATCAGTCAAAAGGCCTCTTATGTCCCATACACATACTGTATATTATGAATGTAAGCATATTTAAATACAAAAACAGGACTGTTATCATTCAGCTTCCAAACGAACTGTTGATCTTATCTTTTAATATTCATATCCATGTGCCCTTGACTGATGAAGTCTTGATGAAATATTTCTATCCTTTGGTAGAAGATCCCTCAGACCCCACTACTTTGGCTGTCTCCAGCCCCCAAAGTCCTCATCCCTGCCCAGTTTTGAAGAGACTATTTTGACTGTTTAAGATTTATTTTTTATTTCTTTCCAAAGTACTATTGCTGCCAATGTGGCAAGTTACAAAAACTATTCAAAAATATATATTATATAATTTCATAGCCATATGACTACTTACACCATGTAAGCTGCGTATTATTATCCAGACCTTTGCTGGGAAGGAAATGTAGAGACTGGACCTCTTGGACCTTTAATTGAATACCCCTGGTCTACAGTATTACTATAGGAAAACCCAAGATAAACTGTTTGTATAGTAAAACCATAATAACCACAGAATGTTTATTTTTATTACCATAGTTTTCTTTTTCTTGTATTATCGCTATGGTTTGACGATGAATATCATGGTACAGATATGGTTACTGTAGTAAAACCATGGTAAATTTATTGCGAGGTAACACAAAAATTCCCACCCTGTCCTCTAAGGGGCTCCGTATTTATGGTCAACAAAATGGAAATAAATAATATATTGACTTCTAAATCCACTATTTGAAGAGACTTATCAATGCTTTACTAGTCTACTACAATAATGTAATGCATTTTAATGATATGAATTATTACAGTATATTTATAATATATATTGTATTTATAATTATGTAAATATAACTATTTATAATTATTTAATCAGATATAGAATTTTTGTTATTTGTGGGCCTTTCTCTGCAAATATTCATATATGCGATTAATTGTGATTACCGGTGATTAGATTAAATATTTGAATCATGTTTAATCAAGTGTCCACATTAAAAAGCTAATTTAAATGTAAAAAATAAACAGAAAATTTGGGATTTTAAAAAATGGTAAACAAAGAAACTTTATGATGTACAAAAAAACTGTAAAATTCTGAATTTTTTCATTGACACTTATCAAAAACCAAACTTGTGGGATAACATGGATCATCAGGTTTTGTGACAAACTTGTGTAGAACATGCCAGCTCGTGTTGTCATTGAAGCAAAGGGGGACATACACAAAAAATGTTTTTTTAATAAAAATATGTGTTAATTTAGAAAAATGCAAAATAGTAGGATTTTCACAAGTGGACTCTTGAACCCCACTGTACATATGCTATATATACTGTATATATAGGGCTACCAGATGTAAATGCAATCATACAAAATTTCAGAGCATCTGACTACCTTGCAGGCATTTCGTCTAGATATGTTTTCTGTTAAAGGTTTGTAGAGAGTATGTAGTAATAGTGTTGTGATGAGCTCACCTTTCTGACCCAGTGTGTTTGCCTGTGGTCATGTTTAGGGACTGTCCCATTGACAGACTACAGCAGCTGCAGTCATGTTATTACTGCTGCAGTCTCTCTCTCTCTCTCTCTCTCTCTTCTGTTGTCCTGCTGTCAGTGCTCTCTTGATCAGCAGTGGATTTGGGAAGCAGGATGTGTAATATCTGCAAGTTAAAAAGGCAAAAGGTGTGAGAGAGACAAAAGATTTGCGAACATTCCACTGCTCTTACACTGGACTCATTTCTATTACTTTCCATTATTTTCTTTCTTTCCTTCCTGACCTGTGTATTTATGCGTGTTTATTTTGTTTTTCTTTTGTTCATCATTTGTTGTGTTTTTTTGTAGCTGTTGCGCGAGCACAAGGCCATCATCATTCAGAAGATGGTTCGCGGCTGGCTGGCTCGGCAGTGGTACAAGAGGTCACTCAAAGCCATCGTATACCTGCAGTGTTGCATCCGGCGCATGCGAGCCAAGCGCGAGCTCAAGAAACTCAAGATCGAGGCGCGATCGGTCGAACATTTCAAGAAGCTCAACATCGGCATGGAGAACAAGATCATGCAACTGCAGAGGAGGATAGATGAGCAGGTACCATACTGCTCATCGAAAAGATGCTATGGCTTATTGCGCCTCTTTAGTTGACCCTAAGTTTCATAAAATTGCATTCAAAAGGGTTTCTTAAAGCATAGGTTTTTAAAATGCATTTTCCGATTCAAGCTAAATATGGAGAGATAACTGTATAAGTTAACCATTTGTAGGATGATTTTTTTGAAAACTGTGAACACTGCATAAATCCAGCACATAACCTTTGACCTTCCATTCTGTTCTGGCTATAGAACAAAGAGAACCGTTCTCTCAGTGAGCGTTTAAGTGGTCTGGAGATCACTCACGCTGCGGAGTCCGAGCGTCTGCGCGTGGAGGTGACGCGTCTGCGAGGAGCGGAGGAGGACGCCAAAAACAACGCAAACCGAGTCACTTCTCTCCTGGAGGAGTTGGAGCGACTGCGCAAAGATCTTCAGAACACACAGAAAGAGAAGAAAGCCATCGAGGACTGGGCACGAACATACCAGGACGAGATGGAACAGGTACTGACCGTTTGTTTGTGTAAAAGTGTGTGTTTCTGGGCGCCGACATTTGCATGCTGGCACGAGGCGCTGACCCAAATGGTGCACTTGATGTGGACTTCCAGTGTCATGGCCTTCACTCAAGTGTGTCTGTGAAATCCACAAGACCGTAGGGTGTCCCATTTGTCATTTTATGATTCAGAAGCGTGCTCACGAACACCCCTTTTGGCAATGACACATTCTTTTATAAAGCAAGCTTTCAATGAACTGATCCAAAAAATGTATTTGACCGTTGCATATAAATCATCACTGGATGGCTCATTTCAGTGTACTGATTCAAAAAGCTATTTACTGATTCATATGAGTCATCACTCAGTAGGGTCCCTAGAAGTTAGTTAATTTGATTGGCTTATTTCAATGGACTGATTCAAAAAAACTGATTGACCATTGCATTTGAATCATCACTGGACAGCTCATTTCAATGAACTGATTAAGAAAAATGATTCACTGATTCATTAGATTCATCACTCAATAGTGCTCCCAGAAGTCACTTGATTTGGATGGATTATTTCAGTGAACTGATTCAAAAAACGATTCTCTGATTCATTTGATTTATCACTCACTAGTGTTCCCAGAAGGCAGTTCATCTGGATGGCTTATTTCAGTGAAATGATTAAAAAAAAACAATTCCCTGATTCATTTTTGAATCATCACTCAAAAGTGTTCCTAGAAGACAGTTTATTTGGATGGCTCATTTCAATAAACTGATTTAAAAAAATTATTCACTGATTCGATTCATTACTCAGTAGTGTTCTCAGAAGTCAGTTCGTTTGGATAGCTTATTTCAAGGAACTGATTCAAAAAACGATTCACTGATTCATTTGAGTTCAAACTCAGTAGTGTTCGTAGAAGGCAGTTCATCTGAATGGCTCATTTCAATGAACTGATAAAAAAAATCAAAAAAAAAATTGATTAACCATTGCATTTGAATCATCTTTAGACAGATCATTGCAATAAACTGATTAAACATTGATTAAACTGATTCATTTTTTATTCATCACTCAATAGTATTCCCAGAAGTTAGTTCATTTGGATGACTCATTTCAATAAACTGATTCAAAAAACAATTCACTGATTCATTTTTGAGTCATCACTTAATAGTGTTTCCAGAAGTTGGTTTATGTAGATGGCTCATTTCAATGAACTTATTAAAAAAACATATTCACAGATGCATTTGATTCATTACATTCATGAATGTATCATTTATATAAGCAGCAAAGTGTGTGTTTGATCTGTTTCCCAGAGGTTGGATATATGCCCCAAACCCTCAAAAGTACAGTTAGAGTTTATCCCGTTTTGTGAGTGTTACTCCCTCGCCCTGCATTTAGACAGCTGTATTGGAGTGTAGATCAATGTAAAGACACATATATACTCTGTGTGTTTGTGTGTGTTTGTGTGTGTGTGTGTGTGTGTGTGTGTGTGTGTGTGCATGCGTGCATGCAGACTCAGGGTTTAGAGAGGCCTACACTTTGCTTTAAACCTGGGAGAAGAAGAAACCTGTTCATTCACACAGGTGAGAGAGAGAGATAGAGACTAGAGCTCAGCACTAATATTAGAAGTAGTTTTAGTTTAGTTTAGGGTGGTAGAGACTAGAAAGATTCACATAGCACCTATAATACAGTACTAAATGTGTTTTGAGTAAAATAATATTTTTGGCTGTGAAAGGAATATTTTAGTGTACTACAGTAGTGCACTTACAATGGAAGTTTATGGGCTGGGAATAAGTTCAAATTGACACTTCTTGAAAGTAGTTTGTAACATTCCCAGAAGTTAATTAACCTAGAAAAAAAATCCCACAACTAAAAGCACTAATTAGACAACTTCACAGCTAAAATAATAAACATTTTGATGCAGAATAGTTAATGTAAGTGCTTTAAAAAAATATGAGCTGCACATTTCTGCCCCATAGTCTTCCATTGTAAGTGCAAAACTGTCAGCATAATTTCTTTTTATTTACATAAACTAAGAAAGGAGCCAAAAAAATAGACAGTATGTCACAGGTGCTGCCCAAAGACCTGAATTTGTTTTGAACCCGGAACATTCCTTTAAAGACAATATGAAACCACAATTGACCTGATTTACTTCCATCATAAATTATTCCAAATATATATATATTTTTATAATTATTTCCAAATGTAATATTTTGCTCTGTCTCTGATACAACCTTTATGCTGACGTCACCAAAGCCAAAAAAATAAAAAATATCATTAATCAATAGTATTGTAGCCTTCTTTTCATGAACCAATCAAATCCCAATGGATAAAATCATCTGTTTCACTCAAGTTAAATGCGTTGCGAATAGTTTCATGTTGTCCTCAATGGTGAATTGTGTAAATTGTTCGATGTTTAAATATTTTCTCTTATCTCAGCTTAACTCTAGACTGGGGTATGTTCTTATATAGAATAAAAGTATATAGTTTATATACTAAAGTAAGCCATTCATAGGTTGTCTTCGCTGAAAAGTATTAATACTGTGGCTTTGTGCTGCTATCAAAACATTGCTCTTTTTGTTTGAGCGTCCCGATCATCTCAGCACAGCAACAGTGACCCAGAGTTTGTGGTGGGAAAGGGGAGAGTGTTCAGGAAACCTGTTTGAAAACAATCATTATTTGTGCAGTTTGGTGACACTAATGGTGCACTACACCTTTAAAGCCTGTAAATGTCATCCAGTGGACTAACTTTGTTTGTGTAATGTTTGTGACAGATGATCTCAGAACTGAAGGACCAAAATCACTTGCTGAAGAACGAGAAAGACGACCTGAACCGACTGATCCAGGAACAAAGCCAGCAGTGGACAGGTACAGCAGAAACAGACATATATATCCAACCCTTCATAAAGAGTGTTTTTCATATCTTGTTTGTGCTTTCCTAATGTGATACTCTTCCGATCCTATTACAATGTCAGTATTATCAATCTACAGTCAGATGATTGTTTAATTAAATATTGTGCTGTGGGAATGTGAGTGAATGGTATTTAACATGGTGTGTTTGTAGAGAAAATGCAGAGAGCTCTAAAAGAAGAAACCCAGCAGTTAGAAAACGATTTAAACGAGGAACGTTCTCGCTACCAGAACCTCCTTACCGAACACCTGCGACTGGAGGAGAAATACGACGATTTGAAAGAGGAGATCACTCTTGCCATGGTGAGTACACATTCATTAGTTCACTGTATAGCACCTCACACACACACACACAAGGGATGTGCAGAACCACATATCTTCATAACTGACTGGTCGGTGGGTTGTCTGAACGACTGCTCGTCTACAGTAGTCTTTCTTTCAGAAGCCTTGTTTGATTAGTACACGTTAGTTTTATTACACGTTTTACATAATTAATCACAATCAGTTTGATTAACTACAGTGGCAAGATTAACTCTCATGTGACCTCATCTTCATCAAAGTCACAAGTATAGACAAACACAATGTGCTTAAGCTAACAACACACAAACAATTATATTCTTTCATGTCTTTATTGAACACATCCCATTAAACATTCACAGTGCTGTGGAAAAAGTAAGTGAACCCTTGGATTTAATAACTGGTCGATCCTCCTTTGGCAGCAATAACCTCAACCAAGCGTTTCTGGTAGCTGCGGATTAGACCTGCACAATGTTTAGAAGGAATTTTGGAAACCATTTTTCCTTACAGAACTGCTTCAGCTCAGCCATATTCTTAGGATTTCTCTCTTGAGGTCATTCCACAGCATCTCTATTGGGTTAAGGTCTGGGCACTGACTACGCCACTCCAAAAGGTGCTGCCTGTTTAATGTTTTGCGTATAGTAGACTCATGAACAGAGATGTTAACTAGTTCCAATGATTCCTTCTTTAGTCTTTATCTGTCACTCTAGGGTTCTTTTTTACCTCATTGAGCATTCTGCGATGTGCCTTTTGAGTCATCTTGGCTGGACGGCCACTTCTAGTGAGAGTAACCACAGACTAAATCATCTCCATTCATAGACAATTTTTCTAACTGTGGACAGATGAATATCTAAGCTCTTCGAGATAACTGTAACCCTTTTCAGCTTCATGCAAGGCAACAATTCTTGATCGTAGGCTTGGTCCACGTCAGCAAATGCTTCTTGTGAATAGCAAACTCAAAATGTTTGAGTGTTTTTATAAGTCAAAGTAGCTCTAACCCACACTTCCAATCTCATTTCATTAACTGGATGCCAGGTTTGCCAACTCCTGACTCCTAATCAGTTTTGTTGACATCATTAGCCTAGGGGTTCACATACTTTTTCCAACCTACACTGTGAATGTTTGAATGATGTATTCAATATGTACAGAACAATAGAATAATTTGTGTGTTATTAGTTAAAACAGATTGCGTTTGTTCATTATTGTAACTTAGATGAAGATCAAACCAGATTTTATGACAAATTTAGACATAAATGCAGGTAATTCCAAAGGGTTCACAAACAAGGGTTTTTCTTGTCACTGTATATAAAAAAATAACATGTTAAAAAAATTCATGCAGTTAATAAAGCCCCTGAGCATACACTCAAATGGATTGTTGTGGACTGTAGGCCAGTGATAGGCTTATAGTCAATTATATAGAAATAAAACAAACAACTGATTGGCACCTAACGCCACATTTTATTTTTGTCTAATCACTCGTCTGCCATAATAATATAGTGTCTTTGATTGATCTGAATTACATTATTATATATATATATATATATATTGTATTCATACTTATTTTGATTATTATATATTAAATAATCTTTATTTAACAGCTTAACTCACTGGCTAGCTGCATGTTGGACAACTAGTCAACCATCCTGATTCATCCCTAACACACACCCTTGCAGACTTACTAATGTAGATAAAAAAAGCCTTTGATATGTGCTTGCTTTATTCTAGAATGTTTCCAAACCTGGTCACAGACGCACAGACTCCACACACAGCAGCAACGAATCAGAATGGACCTACACCTCCGAATACGCAGAGTCCGAGGAAGGGTCCCGCATGGGGGAGGTGAGAGGAGAACAAAATAAATCATTTAAATTATGCGCATTACTCAGAAATTTACTGTTCAAACTTTATTTTGCTTAATATTATAGAATTTTAATTACATTTTTAGGCCAATTCTGTTATTACTATAGACTATAGGTCATGGGAATGAAATGAAATTAAAATGTAATGTAAATGTAAAAAATTTGTGTTTAACTATGGGATGTGCTTTTTTTTCACTTTCCAGGATGTTTCCAAGTCAATGGACATGTCGCTCTTCCTAAAGCTGCAGAAGAGAGTGTCCGAACTCGAGCAGGAGAAACAATCAATGCAGAACGAACTGGACCGCAGAGAGGAGCAGTTTCAGCGGGCTAGAGCCAGGGTACACACACACACACACAAACACACACACATACAAATATTCACATACACATTATGTCACTGTTGTTGTTAATTTTGTGTTTTCTGTCGATCAGGATGATGAGGAACATAAGAAAGCTCGCAGCGCTGAGCTGGAGTATGAATCTCTCAAGGTAAACACACACATACACACACTCAGCTTAAAGTAAAATATACAGTACATCACTTCATATTAGTAAGATATATGATGTTGTCACTGCCAACCATGTTAAAATAAAATGATACATTATAAATTCTGAATCTATGCACTGATTTATCATTGTTCCATGTCTGCCAATCATGTTGAGTGGTCCAAACATCATCTTACTGGTCGGATTTTAGGAGTGAATGCACTTAACTGCATAGAAAGTTATTGGATGCCCCCTTACTACCTATTTAGTGAATGACTTAACCGACAGTGTATTGTGTGTCTGCACTGTTCTCAGAACAGTTCGAAATGCACCTTATTTTCACCCTAACTCCATATACAGCCTCTGAAAGCAACATTTTCAGCTTTTGGATGAATACATTGATTCTCAATGTGCAAATGCATGGTAAATATAGGATTTTTGATGAAAAAATGCACTCAGGTACACATTAGTGTACATTGTGTTTAGCAGTGTGGCATTTCACGATAAATCACTCAAATTTAAAAAATGGCATATCAGATGAAACTAGAGACTGTAATCTTTTGACTCAAACGGGTTTCAATGTAAAAACGTAATTAGGTTTCTTACTAAATGGAATTTTGCTGGTGTTTCTCCCAAAGACAAACTCTGCTGTGATTGGCGCCATGTTGTTGGCACATGACTCCATATGTCGAAAGTTTAACACTTTAATGACAGCACAGAGACTTCTGAACTGAGATCAGTTGGTTTAAATGAATTAAATTCTGAGTTGTGTATAGCGAAGCCAAAATACAACGTCCACGCATGTGTACGCGGGGTCGCACAAAGCTATACTTGATATTTGTCACTTGATAGTCAAGCACATGAAATCTATACAATTCTGATATGTAAATGTGTATCTTTTTATCGGAAAATATTAATAAAGGGTTCATAAAGGTTTAATACACTAATTAATCATTTTTACATTAATAGCGCAGTTACACAAGTAAATAGTGAATCATATTAATGAAAATGCATTTTAATATGCCATTATTTTCATAGAGCAGCTAACACCTTGTTATTGTTAGTCCTATTGTAATTATGTTTACTGGACACAGCAGTAAAACATGCTACTTACTGAGTCCAAATTTCCAGTATACTGGACATGAAATATAAGCCTGAAAATGTATAAAAAAAACTCAATGAATTCCATTTCTTTTTTTCACATTTCATAACAGTAGCATTATATAATAACAAAATGTTCAGTTAAAAATATGGGGTCTTTAAGATGTGTACATCCTGGAGTTGAACTGGCATTGTTACTGCTGCCATAGAGCTTAAAAATATAGAACAGTAAAGTCCAGGATTAGATATGATATTAATACTATGTTTTGTGGATATGTTTTGAATGTTTTTTTAGTTGATGATTGTGTTTTATTCTCATGTGTGTTCAGCGTCAGGAGTTGGAGTCTGAGAATAAGAAGCTGAAACATCATCTGAATGAGATGCGTCAGTCTCTGAGAGGAAGTGCTGAAGCCGGTTCTGCTGCTCCTGGTTCTCCTGCGTATACGGTTCTGCTGGACCAGCTCAACTCCTCCAACGAGGAGCTGGAGGTGCGCAAGGAGGAGGTGCTAATCCTGCGCTCTCAACTCGTCAGCCAGAAAGAGGCAATGCAGCACAAGGTCAGACAAAGCCTTTTAGTCGTGCAGCAGATACATCTTACAGAATGTCCACATGTGCTTCCACACTGATGAAAAAACAGCTAAATCCAGCTTAAACTGGTTGGCTGGTCTTAGCTGGTCTCCCAGCTTGGTCAGACAGGTTTCAGAGGGATTTTGGAGGCACTTTTCAGCTGATCAGGCTGGGTGATCATCTTAAGATCAGCTAAGACCAGCCAACCAGCTTAGGCTGTGTTTAGCCGGTTTTCCACAAAATCTTTTGCTTTCCAGAACAAATATCTGAACAACAAAATAATTGCACGTGTGGCACATTTTTGTTTCTTGTTTTAAGCATAAACCTCACTAATTTTGTTAGATTTATGTTTTTACTAAGCACTGTATATTCTCTGAAAAGAAGTCTTAGTATCTTACACAATTTTGCTTCTAAAATACATTTCTTATTTTAATTAGGTTTAAATGTTTTTACTAGAAAACAAGATGAATATACTGATAAAGAAATGTATTTTTGTTTTCATTTTTAACATTTAATTTGTGTGTTTTAATATCTGTCACTAACATTCTTTGTAAGTCTTTTCAACATTTCTAACTTCATCTCTTCCTCTCTCTTCTGCTTCACTCACATCAGGATGAGAAGGTATGTTGGTCAGACAGCAGAACTATCATCATCAGTTCACATTCACTTAGCTTCAAATCAGACTCTGCCTCTCAAACACTAAAATTTACTAACGTTCAGTGTTGGTGAAGCTACTGACAAAAAAGAAGCTAACTACATTAAAGCTATTCAAGGGGGCAATATATTTGAATTGATACCCATCTCTTTTTTACACTTATTTCATTTGAAAATCAAGTAAATTGTAGTGCAAGGACTTCTGGGAACACTTTTGAATGATGGGGTACAACGGGGCTAACCCCTTAAGCTCGGATGGGCCCACAGAGAAATAAAAAATATTATTAAAAATATTTAGAACTACAGTCTTGACCAACAAAAAAATAGGTATCGTTTTATAGCTTAGAAGCTGTACTTTCCAATGCATGTAGGCATTATGACCAAAACTGAAAAAGTGCTTTGAAATTTGCAGACAAATGAGAAGTGTTCCGTTTTGATAATTTATTCATAATTTTGCGCTGCACATTTTATTGTAATCATTAAAAACATCAAACTGATCAAATAGCCATGTGTCACGTGTTGTTGGAAAGCTCTCAAAGAATACGAGTCTATTTATTTTGCTCAAAGACAAAAATATAGCGAGTAATATAATACATGTTTCATGTAAACAGGCATTGCTTATATACTGCATTTTTGCTTATAACTTCATGAAAAATAAACGGAACATAAAATATCATACCATATCATTACTTAGAGGAGGTGATTATCTTTAAAACGAGCCCACACACAACGTAATCGGGTGCATAGATCATTAGATAATCCACACAAAGCACAATGTGCACACAGCATATAATGTGCTATCAGGCTAAAAACACATTAGCTTTCCTGGATAAGATGACTTCATCGAAAATTATGTAGTATGTTATTCAGCATCAGGGAACACTAAACCAGTCAAATTAGAAATCAGATCACTGCAACCAGAGGTGGAAGTCATCCAAATGTGGGCAGAGAGGATCATTCACTCTAATTATATATGGCCACCAGGAGATGGTGCAAAGTACTTGACAAAGACTCAATAATGGCTCAGATGACACAGAATGGACCAGAATGAGATCTCGTTACTCATGCCTGCATGCGTTGGATAGAGATCATACCTTTAGCCATTATTGTGTAATAAGTTCTTATGTGCAGTTATTATGTTTTATTTGTCTGTAGATGCTTTTTGACACTTGGAGACATTTTTGGACACTAGGTTAAATTATTTTTGTAATGCAATAACTTTTGATTGCTTTGTTGTATAAACAGAACATTTTACTCTGTTACAGGAAACATGATTGGGAACAAAACAAAAGCAGATATTCTGAGCCACCTTATTTACACCCTGAGATATATAATGTAAAATTAGAAAAATATGAAAAAAGTTCTTTTTGGCTCCGTTTTTTTTTTTTTTTTTTTTTTTTTTTTTAAGCAGTTTCTTAGGCTGAGAGTCTCAGAATTTATCATAATCTAAAAAAAAAAAAATGTAAAAGTTTTCTTTAAAATTATACCAACACTTGACCCTCCTTGTTTTTCCTTTATATATATATATATATATATATATATATATATATATATATATATATATATATATATATATATATGTATTTTTATAAGCCTTTAATTTTGGGTATGCCACTGAAACAGGGAATCTTTAAAAACACAGGAAGAGCTTAAAGGGTTAATAACAACTTTTAATCATTTTATGTAGCTATTGAAATTTATTTTGAGACAAAACACTTATTTGTCATTTTCAGTTTTGTTTAAAGTGATTAAATCAAAAGTGAAAGGATAGGATTTGAGGTTAAAAGCTCCCCTGGGTATAATAGATTTGTTATCAAGAATATTCAAAGTGGGCTCACATTGACTGATCCGATCACAATGGAGATTAATTTGTTTGTAGAATACTCGAGATGTTATGAATTGTCAAATGTGATTAAAATGAACAGAAAGTGGTTAACACTTTTGAATAAGCACTATCTTAATTAGTTACTCAAAAAAAAAAAGAGAAAAAAAAAAAAAGCATCTTGCTGTCTCAAAAGTATTTGCATAAATTGACAAATTATTGTCCCTATATCTCCACAATATCACTGTAACCCCACTGGCCTCACCACCTTTTTTTTTTTTTTTTCACACAAATGATGTTGCTCCATCAATATTCAATAAAACTAAATGTATTTTTTTATCTTGATAAACTTTGCAACCAGAAAAAAAGCACATTTTCCTCAAGGGGTACTTTAGCCCAGTTGTACCCTGATTCAAACAAATGGCATCATCCATTTAAATGAATTGTCCATACCTCTGATTGCTCTGTGTTAAAGCTGCATGTGTCATGTAATGTGACATTCATATGAGCAATCCAACATTTTGTCATGCTACATCACTTTTTTGAAAACAGCTGTGCTACTGTCAGTCAAGTTAGGAGAGGCGCTACTGTTAGTTGGTTTCTCCCTGACATGAGAATGTTGACAGTGACTTAATAGTAATGATGCAGGACTCAATAAATTACATTTTTCTAGACAACAAAAGATAACACTTTACAATAAGCTTATGTTACCATAGCTATATGTCAGCATTATTTAATTCATTAGTTATCATGAACTAATAATGAACAATTATTTTTTACAGCATTAATTAATCGTGGTTAATATTCATCTATAAAAATACTATTGTTCACTTTTAGTTCATGATGTATGACCTAATGTTAACATATACAACCTTTAAAGGGATAGTTCACCCAAAAATGAAAATTCTCTCATCATTTACTCCACATACAGATGCAACAATTAACATTGCATCTGTATGCCCAGATGTGTGACTTTCTTTCTTTTGCTGAACACATACAGATATTTTTAGAAGAATATCTCAGCTCTGTAGGTCCATACAATGCAAGTTAATTGTGGTAATAAAAGCTTATCATAAATCTCCACTTTCACTTTTGAAAATGTGAAAGAATGTGAAAGTGAAAGTGGAGATTTATAGTCAAAAATGGCTTAAATATTGATCTATTTCACACCCACACATATCATATCACTTCTGAAGACATGAATTTAACCACAGGAGTCACTTGCATTGTATGGACCAACAGAGCTGAGATATTCTTCTAAAAATCTTTCTTTGTGTTCAGCAGAAAGTAAGTCACACATATGGGATGGCATGAGTGTGAGAAAAAGCTATTAGAATATGTAGAATTAATATTAATCTACATTAACAAGATTAATAAATACTGCCTGTAAACACACTTTTCATTGTTAGTTCATGTTAACTGGTGCTTTACCTAATGTGTACGACTTATTGCAAAGTGTTACCCATTGAGTTAATTGCTGCATGTTCATGATGCTGATTGTTAAATGATGGATGTAGTGTTCACATGGAGAACATATGCATGTAAACTTCCTGTGTATGTGCAGGAGACCATGACTGAACCTCTGCCGTACATTGAGGATGTGCAGAAGTTGACTGACGCAAAGGAGATCTCACAGGCCTACATGAGTCTGAAAGAGACCAACAGGTACATTTACTGTCTTTGCATGTCTCAGTCATGTGCTGAATCGCAAAACATGAAACATATTACAGGAATTTAAAGAATTCTTGTGTGCCTTATCTGAAATCCTCTCTTATATACTGTACACTATATGGCCATAATTATACAGTATATGGTCCAGACAACTCCACATCAACATTTGCTTGTTGAACATTTAAAGGGGTCATGAAATGCTCTTTTTTTAATAATTTTATTATCTTCCCTGAGGTCCGCTGATAATGTTAGTAATCAAAAGCAATAGAAGAACCCATTATAATCAATGATGCTGTCTACCATGGAAGCGTCCGTTGCGGCACGTCACGGCAACAGGTGTCCCGTTCCATTTTGTGCTGGCGCTACTACTGCCATTGCCAACAACACAAACAAACGTTTTAGAAAGTTTGTGTTGACGCGGTCAGTGTAGACAGCCTTAAGCCATTGCGTCAACAGGCACACTTAGTGTAGACAGTGTGTCAGCACCATAAACAATTAAAAAACCATGACATTTGAAACATTAATGAATAGAACCATTTACATACGTAAATCAGGTCTAATAGTGTTTTTAACATCTCCATCTCCTTCACTGACAATTCCGTTGGAAATCATGACTTGTTTAATGTCCGCTTCACTAGACGCACACATCCAATTTCCAGTAACATCCTGCACTGAGGTGCACATCGCCAGAAACAAATCAAAACGGTCAAAGACGTCCATCTAGTGTGTGTTTACATACACCAAGAATTACAAATAGGGCTGATGGGCTTGTTGAGCAGTTTAAGCAACAAAACAAGTGGCAACAGCTGATGAAACCTTGTCTTCTCTTCAGAGTTGAAACTTGACAATACGTCTTTTAAAAGTGTGCTAGAGACATGAAAACAGTCAAAGATGTCTGTGTAGTGCATGCTTATATACAAAAATAATTCATAATAGTCCAGATGGGTCTTATTTGGTGTTCAGGAGTAGTGAGACCACAGGAGGCGTTTTGTCCTTCTCTCTGTTTATGAAGTGAGCACTAGTGGGCGGGGCCATGGGTGCAAAAAGTAGGCATTGATGTTGTTGCTGTAGAGGTGGTCATGAAGTAGTGAGTACCCTTTGTGACATCACTAATATACGGATGTAGAGAACAAGGGTTTTTGGCAGTTTGCTTTCAGTAAATGCTTTTATTGCATTGGGGATTAAGTTTTAAGTTCTGAAATGTACAGTATGTTTTTATAGTAGAATGACCTCTTATATGTCAAAATATCAAGGAAAATTTGATTCCTCATGACATGACCCCTTTAACTTCAAAACTTGTTATAATGGCTTCCCTAACCACCGTCTTAGCACCAGCTCTCTCTGTCTATCTGCAGTATCTAGCTGCCTGTCTGTCTGTCTGTCTGTCTGTCTGTCTGTCTGTGTTGATGCTCATCTCTGTCCTGCACAGATCACCCAGGTTTACTCCCAGGCCAACTGAAGTGAACGAGCTCATGAGCAGGTTGAGGTAACAGTTGGTCAGGCATGATGGGCGGCTCTCACTGCATGTGTGTGCAGCTCAGAGCAGAGCACCAAATCAGCTTCATTACACCACCCAAATATAGATGAAATGCAGAAAAGCTTTGATCCTGTAGTTCATTAACAGGCATGACCTTTGACCTGAAGGAGGACTACTACGATGGGATTGACTGCCATCTCTTGTTCCCACTGACATTCTGCCGGTCACTGAGAAAGAGTAGAGCCAAGCTTAGTCTAGTGTAGCCTTGACTTTTGGATATTACAGGTTATTCTGGCAAAGGACTGCCCACTTAGGCAGGAAGAAACCATTTGACTGGCATGTAAAGCGACCAACCAAAGTTTTTTTTTTTTTCTTTTTCTTTTTTTTTCTTTTTTTTTCTACATGCTGTTTAGAGTCGGGGTTTGAAATATGTTAATAGACTGGCTTAGAGTTTGGCTTCATTAGTACAAAAACTAGTGCAAAACTAAATTCAGCAAGCGGCAGGGGCTTTGCATTTGGTTTAACAGGCTGTGACGGCAACGCTTGGTCATGTGACTCAATATAAGATGAACTCTTGATGTATGTAAAGTATTCTGATTGGATGAATGAACATGCACATGTGGCTTCTGGCAGACTGCACGAGATGCCATAAATAGATGACAAGCTAATTGCTGTTTAATTGGTTACACTTTTGGTCCTCATTGTCATTATATTTATCTTTCTATTATTAATTCTCTTTACATTTAAAAAATATTTATTTTTAAGTTGTATTATTTTGTGATTTTTTTTGTTTTTGTTTTGTTTTTTGTCCATAATGTATTTCATCTACTTAACATAATCATTATTAATTATCACCCAAACCAGAGATCCCTGAAGGAATAGTTTACCTAAAAATGAAAATTCAATTCATAAATTACTCACCTTCATGTTGTTCCGAACCTGTATGACTTTTTTTTTTTTTTTTTTGTCTTGTGCAGCACAAAAGGAGAAATTTTAAAGATGGCCCTGGCTGCTCTTTTCCATGTAATGACAGTGAATAGGAACTGGGATGTCAAGCTCCAAACTGCTAAAAAAAAAAAAAAAAACATTAAGGTAGTCTATAGTTCAAGTCCTTTGAAGCTTTACAATAGTTTTGTGTGATGACCGGACCCAAATTTAAGTTTTTATTCACTGAAAATCATTTCCTTTCACTGCAACTCTCAAATCTGCAACTTGCATTTCCACATATTCAAAAGTGTCATGTGAAATGGAAGAACCAATGGCGTTTAAAATCATTGATGTAAACGCAAATACAATTTAAGTGCTGTGGCAGAGATTTTCAATGAATAATGTTTTATATACTGTATTGGTCTGTTCCTTACAAAAAGCTGTCATATGACTTCAGAAGACTTGGAATATAGTGCACAAGTCATATAGACTACTTTTACTGCACTTTTTTATCATTTTGGAACTAGGCATCTCCTCTATTCACTTTTTATATATGGAAAAGAGAGGCCAGGAAATTCTTTGTCATTTGGGTTTGAAATGACACGAATGTGAGTAAATGATGACAGAATTGTTATTTTTATTTGAACTATTCCTTTAAAGAATGTGTAAATCTCATCCCTGGACTTTCACTCCCTTCAAAGTTTGTCACTTTTCTTCTTTTTGTCTGTACTTTTCATTTCTTTCTTTGTTCCACCCCATCAGATCCCCTTTCCCTGACTACCATAAGCTGAATGAGGATGGAGAACTGTGGCTGGTGTATGAAGGGTTAAAGGAAACTAACAGGTTAAAGAGCAGAGAGAGAGAGAGAGAGAGAGAGAGAGAGAGTTGAGAGAGAGCATGTAGAAATTTGAGAGTGTGAGCATTGAGTTTTCTCCTGAGTTTGGTTCCTCAGCTTTTTAAAGACATGATCATCTAACATTGTGCTGTTTCTACTTTTTTCCTTAAACTTTAGTGCCTGGAAAGTTCTCCTCAACGTATGTAGTTCTTCAAGGTTTTAAAAACTAAAAGCACTCTTTTACAGCACTGTTACAGTTACAGTAATGGACTCACCATAATAGACTTATAGATATTAGATTGTGTTGTAAAACTCTTATTTTTAAACTGCATGGAGATTTGGCTGCCCTAAAGAGGTTATAATTCAAGGTGAATAACAGTCTGAATGCTTACTGCTGCACTGCAAGAAACCATGGGCAGGTTTCTCAGCCTTATTTAAGGGATACTTCACCCAGCAATGAAAATGCTTTGATCATTTACTCACCCTCATGCCATTCTTAACCCGTATGAATTTCAGTTTTACATGGAAAACAAAGGGATAATTTTTGATGACAATGAAATCATATAGTGATCAGGGGTTGTCGAGCTCAAAAAAGCACTATAAAAGAATCATAAAATTAGTCCAAATGACTTGAGCACTATATTCCAAGTCTTCTGAAGCCATACAATAGCTTTGTGTGGTATAAATTAAGCTGAAAATTAATTTATTGCAAATTTTCCCCTCCACTGAAGCTCTCAAATCTAATTTTTGACTTGCACATAACATTCAGTTACAACACACGTCAGAACCAGTGCTGTTTGATGCTAATGACGTTAAACCTGGTGTGACGCATGGGCACTGTTTCTTAATCTGAAAGTGGACATGAATAAGATTTCAGAGCCTTGGTGAAGATAATACATTTTATTCTGTTCTTCACACAAAGCTATTGAATGACACCAGATGACTTGGATTATAGCACACAAGTTGTATGGATGAATTTTATGATACTTATATTTTTAGATCCTGTTTAGAGCTTGGTAGATGTGGTCACTATGAACTGTCATTGTATGGAAGAAGGCTATGTAAAGATTCTTCAAATATTCTCCTTTTTTAATTCACAGAAAAAATTACAACATACGGTTTTGGAGTAACATGGGGGTGTTAAATAATGACAGAAATGTTCTGTTTTTAACTATTCCTTTAAAACATTAGACTCAAAACTACAGAACCCCTTTTTGGAGGGCAGGGAGGGAATTTATTTTCTGAAATAGTTTTGTGTTCACTCACAATTATTTTGAGTAACCTCACATTAACTTTGTCCATCCCTTATGGAAATTAACCATGGTTTTACTTCATTGACTGTAGTTCAACTGTGGTATTTATAGTAAAACCACAGTGACCACAAATGTTACCATGGTTTAACTACAGTAGCTGTAGTTCTACTGTGGTATTTGTTGTAAAAAAACAAAACAAAAAAACATAGTAACCACAAAATGTACCATGGATTTACTACAGTAACTGTAGTTCAGCTGTGGTATTTGTAATAAAAATCACAGTTACCACAAAATGTACCATGGTTTTATTAGAGTAACCATAGGTCAGCTGTGGTAATTGTAGTAAAAAACACAGTATCCACAAAATTTTCCACAGTTTTACTAGAGTAACCATAGGTCAACTGTGGTAATTGTAGTAAAATCACAGTAAACACAGAATGTACCATAGTTTTACTACAGTAACCATAGTTCAGCTGTGGAATTTGCAGTAATAATCAGTTACCACAAAATTTACCATGGTTTTACTACAGTAAGTGTAGTTCAACTGTGGTATTTGTAATAAAAAACACAGTATCCACAAAATTAACCATGGTTTTACTAGAGTAACCATTGTTGAACTGTGGTAATTGTAGCAAAAGCCACAATAACCACAAAATTTACCATGGTTTTACTATAGTGTGTAATTCAACTGTGGTATTTGTAGTAAAAAACACAGTATCCACAAAATTTGCCACAGTTTTACTTGAGTAACCATTGTTCAACTGTGGTAACTGTAGTAAAAACTACAGTAACCACAACATTTTACCATGGTTTTACTACATTAAGTGTAGTTCAACTGTGGTATTTGTAGTAAAAAACACATTATCCACAAAATTTACCATGTTTTACTAGAGTAACCATTGTTGAACTGTGGTAATGGTAGTAAAACCCACAGTAACCACAAAATGTACCATGGTTTTACTACAGTAACCGTAGTTTAGCTGTGGTATTTGTATTAAAAACCACAGTAAACACAGAATGTACCACAGCTGAACTACAGTAACTGTAGTTCAACAACTGTGGTATTTGTAGTAAAAACCACAGTAACCACAAAATTTACCATGGTTTCACTATAGTATGTGTAGTTCAACTGTGGTATTTGAAGTAAAAAACACAGTATCCACAATATTTGCCATGGTTTTATTAGAGTAACCGTAGTTCAACTGTGGTAACTGTAGTAAAAACCACAGTAACCACAAAATGTACCATGGTTTTACTACAGTAACCATAGTTTAGCTGTGGTATTTGTAGTAAAAACCACAGTAAACACAGAATGTACCATGGTTTTACTACAGTAACTGTAGTTCAGCTGTGATATTTGTAGTAAAAAACACATTATCCACAAAATTTACCATGTTTTACTAGAGTAACCATTGTTGAACTGTGGTAATGGTAGTAAAACCCACAGTAACCACAAAATGTACCATGGTTTTACTACAGTAACCGTAGTTTAGCTGTGGTATTTGTATTAAAAACCACAGTAAACACAGAATGTACCACAGCTGAACTACAGTAACTGTAGTTCAACAACTGTGGTATTTGTAGTAAAAACCACAGTAACCACAAAATTTACCATGGTTTCACTATAGTATGTGTAGTTCAACTGTGGTATTTGAAGTAAAAAACACAGTATCCACAATATTTGCCATGGTTTTATTAGAGTAACCGTAGTTCAACTGTGGTAACTGTAGTAAAAACCACAGTAACCACAAAATGTACCATGGTTTTACTACAGTAACCATAGTTTAGCTGTGGTATTTGTAGTAAAAACCACAGTAAACACAGAATGTACCATGGTTTTACTACAGTAACTGTAGTTCTGCTGTGATATTTGTAGTAAAAACCACAGTTACCACAAGATGTACCATGGTTTTACTAGAGTAACTGTTGTTGAACCATGGAAATTGTAGTAAAAACCACAGTATCCACAAAATGTACCATGTTTTTACTACAGTAAGTGTAGTTCAACTGTGGTATTTGTAGTAAAAAACACAGTATCCACCAAATTTACCATGGTTTTACTAGTGTAACCATAGTTGAATATGGTAATTGTAGTAAAAACCACAGTAACCACAAAATGTACCATTGTTTTACTAAAGTAACCATAGTTCAACTATGGTAATTGTAGTAAAAACTACAGTAAACACAAAATATGTGGTTTTACTACAGTATCTATAAAGTAGTTACTGTTGTAAAACCTATGGTTAATTATCATAAGGGATGGATACAATTATTGCAAGGGAACCCAAATTAATTGTAAGGGAATGCAAAACTTTTTTCAGAAAATAAATTCCCTCCCTGTCCTCTAAGGGGCTCCATATAAAACAGAATCTAATACTCACAAAAAAAAACAAACAAACAAAAAAAAAAAAACTGGCCTGGTATTTTTGTTTATTTGGTCAGCTCAAACACATTATTTCTCTCTCTCTCTCTTTGTCTGGTCTGTAGGTTGTTGGAGTCTCAGCTGCAGGCTCAGCGGCGCTCTCATGAGAATGAGGTGGAGGTTTTGCGTGGAGAACTTCAGAGTGTTAAAGAGGAGAATAACCGTCAGCAGCAGCTGTTGGCGCAGAACCTGCAGCTTCCTCCAGAGGCCAGAATTGAGGCCAGTCTGCAACACGAGATCACTCGCCTCACCAACGAGAACCTGGTCAGTACACACACTCTCTTAACATCTCCCTACACACACAGTCATGTTAACCTGCAACTGAAAGTTCCCCACAGTTTAGAACGATTAATTTGGTTACTTTTTGGTAGAGTTACTCTTGTTTTCCAGTTAGATCTAGGAGACATAAGCTACAGATCCATTTAACATACTTCAGTTGCGTCAGAGTTTTCTCTTCATGTTTAATTTATTTCCTTCTTCTTTTTATTTGTAGCTGTTGAGCATTGTTACTAATTATAGACATGTCCATTGAGCGCATAAATGCAATGCTCAACCAGAGGCATTTCAATTAGTTTATAGGCCTACATCATTAACAACATTAAAAATATAGATAGATAAACTATGTTTGCCGTCTTGGATGAAAATGTTTCATGGAGATCATCGCAGTTCATTATGAAATTGCTTTATCCAAAAAGACTATATGTGATATTACCCCAACTTCTGTTGAAAAACATTTGACCATGGGCATGCCTATCTTAGACTATATACTTCACTATATATTATGCACCCTTTTCATAGACAGTGATTTCACGTTTCTGCATTATTCAGAAGTGTAAATCTAGAAAACGTTTTATATTTAAATAAAATACAAAAACTTGCTGTAAAATTATAACATTATACTTTGTGTTATTTTACTCTGGCATTCATTTTTTTTTCAAACACTAGTTACCACAGCTGCAGTGGGTTTTCTAATCCAGCTGCTGAGGGAGTGATAGTAAATTTGGCAACTTTCTCTCTTCAGTGAGAGAACCCAACTTGTCTTTTTTATAATACCTGGATAATATAACACAAGGCACAGTGATATAAATACGCGTGGAATAATGTACATTAAGAATAACAGGTATAGTATAAAATATGATGCATAATATTTCAAATAGTATAAAAGAAAACACTGGCTCACGGTCTTTTCTTTATTTAAATTATTGCAAATTTGTATTGAATTCAGGGTTTCATGTGCATGGTTAGAAAAGAGCACCATTACAGGAATACTTTATTGTATCTTCCTTGCAATAAAAATAGCAGTGTGATTCTGCAGTTTGTTTGTTTACAGCAAAATATTGCATATAAGAGTCTTTTTATGGGATTTTACTATGATCTGTATGCTTAGTGCAAACGTATTGCAGAATCTCACTGCTATGTTGAATGCCATGACAATATAACAGACACAGTGATATACATATTTAATAATGTACATTAAGACAAAACACCATAAGCAGACTTTCAAAAACAGACCTGGTTTATGTTTGCAGTACAAAGGGTTCATGAACCGCAACTATTTATTAAAAAAAAAACGTTCTTTTTTTTAGGTAAGCTACTCCTTTAAGAACAGTTCAGATGTTCTACTGTAAAGTCTTTTGTTTTGTGTGGCTCTAAATAAATTCCCAGAGTGTGATTTTTGTTACTGCAGGACTGTGTGAGATCTGATTTAGAGATGTTTCATTCACAGGAGCTTCACTCGGAGGACCCGAAGGAGTATAAGGCCTACAGAATCAGCATGTTACGCAGGATGGTTGTATGTAGTGTGTGTGTATGTGTGTGTGTGTATGAGTGTGTGTTTCAGCATGTATTTGAACACTAACAGACACTGGTGTGTCGCATTGAATATCAGATGCGTTTGAGCTTTAGTTGTGTGTGTTTAACCCCACAGCGCTGTGAATCAACACACTCTTTTAATCTATCTGTCTCTCGCTCACTATCAGGGTGAATTGCACAAAAACTTTTAAGAACATATCTGGGTCACATTCCACCCCACAATTAAAATACATTTTTGCATAAAAAATGAAGCCTAATTAAAGACCATTAAGATTTTTTTGACAATTAAGCACATTTTCCTCCAAGTTCATATTACCATAATGCAAAAAATTTGCAAACTGGTTTGAGTATTTCTGTAACTGCTGATCTCCTTGGATTTCCATGCACAACAGTTTCTAGAATTTACTCTGAATGGTGCCAAAAACAAAAAACATCCAGTGAGCGGCAGTTCTGTGGATGGAAAGGCCTTGTTAATGAGAGACATCAACGGAGAATGGCCAGACTGGTTGGAGCTGACAGAAAGTGTACAGTAACTCAGATAACCACTCTGTTCAATTGTAGTGAACAGAATAGCATCTCAGAATGCACAACAAATTGAACCTTGAGGCGGAGGGACTACAAAAGCAGAAGACCACGCCAAACTCTTTTTTAAGACCATAGTGCTCCTAATAAAGTGCTCAGTGAGTGTATATATTTATAATAGTTATATACACTCACTGAGCACTTTATTAGGAACACTATACTAATACTTGGTAGGGCCTCCCTTTGCTCTCAGAACAGCCTGAATTCTTTGTGGTATGGATTCCAGAATATGTTGGAAATATTCCTTTGAGATTCTGGTCCATGTTAACATGATTGCATCACGCAATTTCTGCAGATTTGCCAGCTACACATTCATGCTGCAAATATCCCGTTCTACCACATCCCAAAGGTGTTCTATTGGCTTCAGATCCGGTGACTGGGAAGGCCACTGAAGAACAGTGAACTCATTGTCATGTTCAAGAAACCAGTTTGAGATGACTTTTGCTTTGTGACATGGTGCATTATCATGCTGGAAGTAGCCATTAGAAGATGCGCAACAGTTTCTAGAATTTACTCTGAATGGTGCCAAAAACAAAAAACATCCAGTAAGGGGCATTTCTGGGGACGGAAAGGCCTTGTTAAATTGTGGCCATGAAGGGATGCACATGGTCAGCAACAACACTCAAATAGGCTGTGGCACTCAAGCGAAGATTGATTGGTATTAACGGGCCCAAAGTGTGCCAAGAAAACATTCCCCACACCATTACATTACCACCACCAGCCTGGACTGTTGACACAAGGCAGGTTGGGTCCATTGATTCATGCTGTTGGTGCCAAATTCTGACCCTACCATCTGTGTGCCTCAGCAGAAATCGAGATTCATCAGACCAGGCTACGTTTTTCCAGTCTTCAGCTGTCAAGTTTTGGTGAGCCTGTGCCCATTGCAGCCTCAGCTTTCTGTTCTTGCCTGACAGAAGTGGAACCCGACATGGTCTTCTGCTGTTGTAGCCCATCCGCCTCAAGGTTCAACGTGTTGTGCATTCTGAGATGCTATTCTGCTAACTACAATTGTGCAGAGCGGTTAACTGAGTTACCATAGACTTTCTGTCAGCTCCAACCAGTCTGGCTATTCTCCAATGACCTTTTGCATCAACAAGGCATTGATGTAAACATTAATTGAAGCTCCTGACCCGTATCTACATTTCACCACTGCCACATGATTGGCTAATTAGATAATCAATAGGTGAACAGGTGTTCCTAAAAAAGTTCTTAGTGAGTGTATATACTGTATATAGAATATATTAATAAATAAATAATTTCATTTCTAAAGAAATTTTGTAATTAATAAAGTACAGTTGTAAGCATCATTATAGTACTGTATTTGTCGTGCTGAATATAATATTTTTTTAAACTGCTAATTTTTAAGTCAACATTTACAAAATTGTTCTTATTTATTTTCTTATTACATACTCCTGGTGTTATTGTGCACTATTCATCAGTGCATATTATTTCACAGGAAACAAAAATGTTTCCATAAAAATGTTAACCTCTGAAATGGCTTCCCTTGTTTGCTGACGTCACAAAGCCGTCTTAGTTTTTAACCCCTCCCTATCAGCCACCATTCTGGTATGTAACGCCCACTTTTCATGATCCAATTAATTCAAAATAGATAAAATCAAGTGCTGTCTTGCATTTGTTCTCATTAAATATTGTTTCACTTGCAAATATGTTAAATTATGGAAGTAAAATGGGATGCGAATGACATTTTTTAAAGAATAATGATAATGAGAATAAGGGTTGAAATTTTGGGCTGATTTGTGAAATAAAGTCACAAATCTTATTGGTCTTAAAGTAGACTTCATTTTCATTATGCAAAAATAATTTCTTATTTATTTCTTTTGATTATGGGGTGAAATATGAGCTTGAAATGTTTTCGTGAAATTCACCCATCTCTCTCTCTCTTTGTAATTCTCTTTTTTCTTCCGTTCAATGAGCTGCATGGATGGATAGATCTTCATATTGCTCTTTTGCAGAATTTGAGGATGCTCCTTTGACCTGCTTTGTCCCGATTCACTAAAATATGCCTTGCTGTTTTCCCTCCTGCCATAACGATTGTCTGATGATGATGGGATGTTTATCTCTGTTGTTTCAGGATCTAATGGAGCAGCTGGAGAAACAGGACAAGACAGTCCGCAAACTGAAGAAACAGCTCAAAGTCTTCGCCAAGAAGATCAACGATCTGGAAGGTATGAGACACAGACCGCAAAAAGATTCAATTTGGCTTTTAATGCTTCAAAGGTTTCAGAAATCACCTGTCATCTGCCAAGCTTTTCCAGAAGAGTGGAAGCAGTTAGGGAGGACAAAATCAGGATTAATGACATTTAAATGCCAAAACAAGCACATATGGGTGTAGTGCTTGGGGGTCCACACTTTTGGTCATATGGGTGTGTGCATGTGTGTGTGTGTAGGTGGTCAGATGGACGTGTCTCCAGGACAGACGACCGATGAGCCCGTTCACCCGGTGAACATTCCACGCAGAGAGAAAGATTTCCAGGGAATGCTGGAATACAAGAAAGAAGATGAACTAAAACTGGTCAAAAACCTCATACTGGGTAAGACTATATTAATTACATGTTTGGGCCTCTGTACATGCACTCACAGTGTTTTGAAGCATTGAGCTGTGGTGTTCATGCGGGCAAACCAAGTTTGAATAAAGCTTGCAACATTGCTGCTCTCTATTCTCTCCTTTCAGTAAAATTTTTTTTTTTTTTTAAAGAACAGTCGTCTCTGATGAGTGTTTGTCATTTTGTCAGAGCTCAAGCCTCGTGGTGTGGCGGTCAATCTGATTCCGGGTCTGCCAGCGTACATCCTTTTCATGTGTCTGCGGCACGCTGATTATGTTAATGACGACCAGAAAGTGAGATCTCTGCTGACCTCCGTCATTAACAGCATCAAGAAGATACTCAAGGTCTCCACACACACAAATACACACGTTAATCATGTATATACTGCACACAACACAATTGATACTCTTTACAGAATAGCATTAAAAAAGCAGAATAACTTCATCCTTTGATTTTTCTACAGAAAAGAGGAGATGACTTTGAGACCGTTTCCTTCTGGTTGTCCAACACATGTCGTTTCCTACACTGCCTGAAACAGTACAGCGGAGACGAGGTGAGGTCTCACACACACACACACACACACACACATACACATGAACTTCCTTTTCGCTCTCTGTCTCACTCTGGGCAGTTACTGCAAATATTTGAGAGTGACAGCTGCATTTATTTGAGACGGACTTGTGTCAAAATGAGTTAATTACTTTAACATCTAGTTGTTCAGTTTTAATGAAAATATGGTTGTCAGTAGCTGAATCTTTAGGCAGTGAATTTGGTTGTAGAATGCTTTTGTCAATCCCCTAAAACTTTGATTTGTACCTGTTATTAGCACCCATTTCTGACAGTTGGATGATTGGGTCTAATTTGAGCTGCGTTTGAATCCATTGTAAAATCACTGTAACACGCCTGGTATAACACATTCTATGGCCATGTTCACACTTTGCATGAGACCATCTCTACACTGCGCCTCGCGACATTGGGGCGTTCAAGGGAAAACTTGTTTTGTTTATCTAAAACAGGTCCTCCACAGTGATAGTGACAACAGAACACAACACAACTGCACACGAAACAGAGAACAGAATTTACATAACATGTCTGAAGAGTTTGTATTTGAAGAATTGATGCATTTCTATGCCCAGCCTTATTTTATGGAACGTTCACAGCCAGTTCACAGAGTTACCTGTGCAATGATGAAAATAGAAAACAAGTGATCGATAGAATGTACCGTCACTCGTCACTGCTGGTTAGTGCAAAAACTCTTCTATGATTTTCTACGATTACCATAGAAAATATACCTTTTATTGCGTGTCGTTTGCCGTCAGTTTAGGATATGGTGTGACTGTGGCTGCCTGTAGCCTCCTCTACGTTTCTGTTTGATTTCCGAGTACTCCGAAAAATAAGGCTGGGCATAGAAATGCATAAAATCTTTGACTATAAACTCTTCAGACATGTTTAGTCATTTCTGTTCTCTGTTTTATGTGCAGCTGTGTTGCAGAAAAACGCACACAGAAATGAAGGAGTAAGACTTTACAACATGAAGACTGCATAGCCACATGCCCCCCCCCCAAACACACATACACTTACACACAAAAATTAACTGGTGACACTATAACACAGGAATTTTGTCAAATGAGATACATAAATCTGCCACAATGCAGAACATATACACACATAAATGAGGGGATAAGACCATAACACACCCAAAATGTAACGCACACAGAGAGCGAGGGAGAAATAAATGGGTGAGACTAACGCAGAGCACAACACACGCAAACAGCACTTAGAGAACAGAGAAAAAAGTCTGAGTCTTCTGTTTTATACACTAATTGAATTTTCACAGTTCATTGCTGTTTATTACTGTTCATTTTGTTTACATTATTATAAATTGACTTACCTTATTTTCTGGAATATAAGTAAAAAAAAATTCTGCGTAAAAAAAAGGTTCTGCGACTTATAGTTCAAAGCGACTTGTATACATAAATTATACGTAACTGATGTTGGCCAGTGAAACACGCACCAAAACAGATGAAAACATCAATCATAGAGATGGTAGAAGCGTTTTGAAGTTGCCAATTCAGAATATTTTGCCTTTACAAAGTACTTTACGCAACAAGTTTAAATACTCTGTCTTTATAACATTATTGTTCAAACAACTGACCACTGAAAAACGCGACTCCTCACATGCCCACAAAATGACGTTTCATCGCCCTCGTAGTAAAAACATTCAGTCAGTGAACAGGATAATTAATACATAGCAAAGAGGGTTGCAAATATCAGAAATATCCACAGTCGCTAACATTAATTATTGAATAGATTACAAGAGAGGCGTACTGTTTTACTCACAGACTAAAAGCTGTTTATTTGTGCACATTATAGAAGATGTTATAAACATATGTGGCTTACTTGTCACGCTTCTTTCATGAAAAAAAACTGAATATGAAAATACGATTACTTAAAGCAAATTCTCCCATTTTAAACAAGCCCCAAAACACGTGATATGATGTGTAGATTCTGAGGTACTGTAATCTTCACAGTGAGTGTTTGACATCTGAGCTGCTGAAGGGAAGTTGGGCAGGTGCTCCTGGGTCCTAATGCCTGCCGTGTACAACCTCTGTCAGTGCGACTTATGCACAGATGCGACTTATCTGTTTTGTTTTGTTTTCTTCACTCAACAACGCGATTTTGACCTGGTGCGACTTATAGTCAGGTGCGACTTTATTTCCGTAAAATACGGTAAATTTTGATGTTTGATGAATAAATGATTGGTATCAAAATAATTATTTTATGTCTTCTCTTTGTAACACTAAACTTTGACAAATAACAGTTATAGTTAACAGTTAAATATATACAGTATATCCAAATGCATAACTAGTGATAAAATGTAGAATTACTACACAGTATGTGGCTGCATAGAACACTGCAGCCATCTACTGGCTATTATTGTCATAACATGATGTTATTTTTCTTTTTCACCAGATGGCAGCAATCTGCCCCAAATACATGACACATTCTCATTTTTTTCTTCATGTTTCGTCTTATAGAAGTGAAGGTCTTTACTGTTAAATAAATGTATTGAAGTTAAATTAAATTACAAATACGAAGGAACAGTAATGCAGTAAGTACTGTATGTAGTCATGACATCAGAGGCCCTGTCCTCGATGAATCTTGTTAATACCAGGTGTAACCAGAGCCTTTGTGTGTACAGAACTAGATTAAAGAGTGTGTATGCAGTGTGTATGTGTCCACAATCTCTTTGTGTGCAGTGATACTCAAACACTCTCTCCTTCATCTGTCTCCAGCAATTCATGAAGCATAACTCCCCCAAACAGAACGATCACTGTCTTTCCAACTTTGACCTGGCCGAGTACCGGCAGGTTCTGAGTGATCTGGCCATTCAGATCTACCAGCAGCTCATCAAGTGTATGGAGAACATCCTGCAGCCCATGATCGGTGAGCATATGAGCTTCACTAAACAGAAGCGCCACTTCTGCATGCAGTATTTAAGCACAAAGATCTGTGTCTTACTCACCAACCACCTGTTTTCCAGTTTAACCAGGAGCTAAATGAACTGAAAAAGCACTGCGCCTTGAGTGTACAAGTTACAACACACTCTCACGACCAAGAGTACATGACTACATTTACCTCTCTGTTACATGTTTCAGACTATAGATAAGTGGTTAGGTTTGGGAATGGGGTTGAGTTAGGGGATTTAAAATATCGAGCTGAAAGTATAATATAACTAAACTTATATTTATATGTATAATGAAACATATTGCGGTTAAACATGTACGATGAATCTGTCATGAAATTGTCCAAACTGAGGTGAGAACGGCATGACAATGATGTTTTGCTAATGCATGCAAAAAGTTGCTACGATGACGTCTTGAAAAATTGAGTAATTGTCCTATTTTTTAGTGCAAATACGCCTCCTTTCCATGTAAATTAGGCCTACTATAGATAGATATTGTTCCTTATTCACAAAATGCAGCACAATTTGTCTGGTGTAATAAACATTGCACTATTATTATAGGAGGAAAGTAGATGGTAAACTGAATTTTATTTTAATGATATGTATGTGTAAATTTTCTTTTGAATTTGCGGCAGAAATTCATAAAATAATGATTAAATGACGGAGTAGAGCATTATAACCTGGCATAGATCCAGATGCGCAGTGTGGTCAAGCGCACTTTCTGCATGTTTAAGAGATGATTCAGGTGTCTGGATCATTTTAGTCAGTTATGCTGTACAGTCCCGTTAGAGTGGGTCAGATCATGGTGGTTTGCTACGTCTTCTGTTATATAGCGCTCAGAACCAACCCGTAATATAATTTGATTACTTTTGGATTACCTAGTGCATGATTTGACAAATCTAACCATTAGTTTAAAGTGTATTAAGAAGGAATTACCACTCCTTTCAATATTAGTGAACAAAATGTTTTAAATAAAAATAAATAAATATTAGTGAACATGAAGTCAAACAGCAACTCGCTATTTGTCAGTCAATGAGCAAAATAAAGGTACTTAAAGGTAATGAAACACTAACACCCAAGATAGCTCATGTTCATGGACAATGATAACATGTATTTTAATTTGAATTGAATTGTTATTATTTAGGAACAGAGATTGGACTCTGGAATTATTTGAAATCAGTAATGAGTGAATGTATCTAGATACTTTTAAATTACACACTGTTCTTGCCATTAAGTGATTTATAATGAATAATGTAATCATGATTACACACATTTTAAATGTAATGTACAGTAATCTAATTACAAGAATTTTTGCAATCTGCCACTTTAGTGAATTAAAGTACCAATTTCCTTCCGAAACAGCAAAATCTGTACATTATTCCAAACTTTTGGCAGCCAGTGTGTGTGTATATATATATATATATATATATATATATTACAGCAGAAGACCACACCGGATTCCACTTCTGTCAGCCAAGAACGGAAAGCTGAGGCTACAGTGAGCCTACCATTTGTGTACCTCAGCAGAAATCGAGATTAATCAGACCAGGCTATGTTTCTTTATTTTTTAACTGTCCAATTTTGGTGAGCCTGTGCCCAATGCAACTTCAGCTTTCTGTTCTTGGCTGAGTGAAGTGGAGCCCGACGTGGTCATCTGCTGTTGTAGCCCATCCGCCTCAATGATTGACATGTTGCGCATTCTGAGATGATATTCTGCTAACTACAATTGTACAGAGTGGTTATACGAGTTACTATAGCCTTTCTATCAGCTCGAAACTGTCTGGACGTTCTCCGTTGACCTCTCTCATCAACAAGGTGTTTCCATCCACAGAACTTCCGCTCACTGGATGTTTTTTATTTTTGGCATCATTCTGAGTAAATTCTAGAGACTGTTGTGTGTGAAAATCCCAGGAGATCAGCAGTTACAGAAATACTCAAACCAGCCCATCTGGCACCAACAATCATGCCACAGTCCAAATCACTGAGATCACATGTTTCCCCATTCTGATGGTTGATGTGAACATTAACTGAATCTCCTGACATGTATCTGCATGATTTTATGCATTACTGCCATACGATTAGCTGATTAGATAATCGCATGAATAAGTAGATGCACAGGTGTACCTAATAAAGTGGTTGGTGAATATACTTTATATATATTATTGTGTACTGTGCAAAAGTCTTAGGTACATTAGATGTTTCAAAAATATATTTGTCTTAGAAAAGGTCATTTAATATCTTCTGCTTTAGTGTGTCAATAGGATATATACATTTTAGAGTTTCAAACATTCCTTTTGCAAATAGAAAGGAATAGAATTAAAGCAGAACAAGGAGACCTGGAACAGATAGCACTGATAGCCCACAAAACTGCAACCTATTGTATTTATCCTTCTGTCGTTAGTCTCTGGGATGCTGGAACATGAAACCATTCAGGGCGTGTCTGGAGTGAAGCCCACGGGTCTCCGTAAGAGGACATCCAGTATCGCTGACGAGGGGACGTACACACTGGACTCCATCATCCGTCAGCTGAACACCTTCCACTCCATCATGTGTCAACACGGCACTGACCCGGAGCTCATCAAACAGGTGGTCAAACAGCAGTTCTACATCATCGGAGCCGTCACACTAAACAACCTGCTGCTGCGTAAAGACATGTGCTCCTGGAGCAAGGGCATGCAGATCAGGTGTGTGCACATATATATAGTGACCCCAGAAGTAATTGAACACTTGAGTCACACCTTAAAATGTCTGAATGTTATTGCATTAGAAAACAAAATATCAAAGCTAGAGCTTTTCACAGAACTAACTTTACTTTTCTAGCCATGTAACCATGTATATTACATTGAAATGTCAAAAGTGTATGTACGGTTAGTTTAGGATTCAGATGTTAGCCATATTTCAGTTTGTGCCCTGTAATCTTATGTCAGGTGTAAGGGTACATGTGTTTGTTTGTTCAGGTATAATGTGAGTCAGCTGGAGGAGTGGTTGAGAGATAAGAACCTCATGATGTGCGGCGCTAAAGAGACTCTGGAGCCGCTCATTCAGGCTGCTCAGCTGTTGCAGGTGAAGAAGAAAACTGATGAGGACGCTGAGGCCATCTGCTCCATGTGTAATGCCCTCTCTACTGCACAGGTAACACACACACATCAGGGTTGAGCAAAATTCAGAATTTAAGAATTGACTTCCATTTTAAAATGATCAGTTGGTTTAATTGAATTGGCCACGTCCCACAAGAAGTTGAAATAGAATGACAGAAAATGGAATTAACTGAATTGCAATAAATAAATAAATAAACAAATAAACGCAATCACAAATGGAATTTCTTAGTCCATGCCAAGTTGTGCAACAAAAGGTAATTATATCATACATTTATACTAATTATGCAGAATACTTTTTTTTTTTCAAATGAAAAGACATTTCTTAAAATCAAACTATTAACACATCAATATAGATCTGAATTTTGCCATATAACATTACATGTCCACCACATTGTTTTTAGATAACTTGTATTTTTAGAACATAAAAATAAAAATTGACATCAAAATCTGAATCTATTGATTATATAATTAAATACATTGAGTAAATTAGAGCATTCTGGGTAATGATGTGTTCTTCCATTGTCTATAAAATGAAAGTTAATTTCTTAAATATCATGAAATATATTATTAATTAAAAATATATTTCTGTAGGTGGCATTTCAGACATAGATTATTAATATATAATATTTATAAAATGCAATGTTTCTGGAAATATGTTACTACATGTTTCCTAGATGTTGTGTATATGATAATATGTTTAAGGGTAATTCATTTAATAAATACAGTATTAGGGGTTTAAAGCACAAGTTTGATCACAATCCTTATATTAATTCTTTTACCCAGCGATCCGATGTTTGCCGATACTTCAAAGTCTGCAGCAATGCGATTTCGATTTGATTAAATTCAGGGGCCTGCGATCGATATTTAGATATTTAGTGCCTATTTTACACAATCAGTTACATTTATTATCTCAAAAATGCAACCAAAATATAATTTGAATATTTTATTGAGCTCTCTGAAAAGTGAAAATCCAGTATCCACATCGGGACGTCCGCAACAAAATAAGGTACTTCAGTTGTTGAAAAAGAATACAGATAACTTCAGGCTTCAGTCACTCCGTGCACATATAAAAAGCATATTTAGTGCTTATAAAGCAAGATGAATATCATAATGTTGCTGCACCGCCTGCCGGAAATGCATACGGATGTGACTGGCATGAGAGTGTCAAAATAAAGGTGCATCTTAAACAAATATACATCGATGTTTACTTGTTAATCCAATGATATTGCATCGTTGGCTATTTGATCGATGCATGCAGAACTTGACCAGTGGTGCTGGGGAGGAGGAGGGTTTCAGAGAGAAAACTCTTGTAGCATGCTGCAGGGAAACTGTCTTACCTGCAAACAATTTAAATGCTAGACAATGAGAGGGTACGTAAGTTGATTGGCTTAACCCTCCTATGGTATTGTCATTTTTGACCAAAATAAATTTATCTAATTTAATAAAAATGGTTTCCTTTATCTGAGCAGTACAAGACTTGGTGACTCTTCCTCCATTTGCCATCTGAACATAAAAAAACAAAAACAAATTGGGCTTGATTCGATAAGTCTAGGTGGTCGTAAAAAAAAAAAAAAAAGGCGACACCTATGGTATTCACTGTCAAAATTGGCCAACCATTGAAAATGAATGGGAAAGACCAAAAATCAGAGCAATTGCTTTTTTGTTCTGTCAAATACTATCAATAAATCAGACATACTGCAAAAAAAATTACAAATAAACTGACATAAATTACAGGGTGAGACTCTAAAACATCCTCAGTGCAAAACACACACACCCACTCACACATAAACACAGTTACACACACAAAAATGAACTGGTGAGACAATAACAATTTTTTTTTTACATTTGTCCAAAAAAAAAAACTATAAATCAGTCATAATGCTAAACACACACTCAGAAATTAAGGGGTGAGATGATAACACACTCACATCATCAATAAGTAGAGCTCTGCAGCCATCTTTTGGTCATTGTTGGCATTACAAGTCATCTGTTGTTTTCCAGCTGATGACAGCAATCTGACACACTATCACACACACACACACACACACACACACATACGTTTGCAAAATACATTTTTACTATAGAAAGTTTGAAATTGCAAAATGTTTACTCTGATTTTTCTGTTTTATTCTCTAATTACATTTTCCAGTTTATTTCCTTGACATTTTTATGCATTTACTTTGAATTATAAAATTTTTATGTTTGAAATAATTTATTGGTAGAAAAATGCTTACTCTGTGTCTTCTCTTTGTAACATCATGGTCAGGTTTGAGTGCAAGCATAATGACATTATGTTACTGGCATGATATGGTTTTCCAGCCATGTTTTTATATTTTATTCACCAGATGGTGGCAATCTGCCTCCAATTTCTGTCACATTCTCATATTTTCTTCATGTTTCAACTTATTGAAGTGTAGGTTCTGAATTTTTATATTTATTTATTTTAAATTTGCTTATTTTTATATGCAAATTAATGGGAATTTTTTTTAATCAAAATAGCATAAAATCCCAAAACAAATGCATAATTTTATTGTTCTTACTCAGGGAAGAAGAAATGGTACCATTATCATCATCATCATCATCATCAAAAGGGGTTACACATCTGACCCTTCCGGTCTAAAATGGCTGTGAATAGGGGTGCCCTTTTTCAATACCTTTGGAGGGTTAACAGATTACATGTTCAAGCATGTATTAGCTTGCGCCATGTAGAGTTTTATGACTCAACTTTTGTCATTTATGTGATTTTTTTTATTTTATTTGTTTTTTCTTTTTATTTTTTTTTTATTTTAATTATACTTCCTTAAAATTAAATGGGACTCACATAAAAAAATCTATCTCCCTCACACACATACTCATCATCTCTCTCTTTCTCTGTTCAGATTGTGAAGGTGCTGAACTTGTACACACCTGTGAATGCTTTTGAAGAGCGCGTGTCTATAACCTTCATAAGAACAATACAGGTATGTGTCAAAAATATAGCCATACTATGGGTGGACCATATGAAATGTTATTTCACAGTATAAATAATTTTATATCATGGTAACGATATATATCACAATATATACAGGTATAGCTTTTATATATGTATTATCTCACCATGTGATAATACCTATTTATGGTTAATCAAATAAATTATATACTTTATCAATGAAAGCTGCTTCATTTCATTTGATTAATTTCATTTTTTATTCGGAACTTTAGGGACAAAAAAAAAAAATCTAATTAATCTTGACTTGTTTGGGCCAGACTCAGTATTTTCTACATTGCATAAAAATATTGTAAAGCAGTTCTGCCCACAGATAGCCGTGCAAATATCTGAACATTATAGTAAAATCTCTACGATTAACACATATCTACCAATGCACATTGTATTTGGTCAGACCGCACAGCCCTACCGGTACTCACACCAGTTCTTTTGCTGTTTAAATGTGTATATGTGTGTCAGTGTGTGTACGTTTATATGTGAATGCTCTGACTTGCATCTTTTCCTCTATCAGACACGCTTACGGGATCGAAAGGAGTCGCCACAGCTGCTGATGGACACCAAACTAATCTACCCCGTGACCTTCCCATTTAACCCCTCCTCCCTGGCCCTGGAAACCATTCAGATCCCTGGCAGCCTCAATCTGGCCTTCCTCACTCGTGTGTAGACCTGCCAATCACTTCACCTCAGCCAATCACATGGCAGGAACAGACAGCTAAAATATATCAATAAAAAAAGAAAAATTACAAAAACAAACCACACACTCAAAGAGAATGCAATTCAGACATTGTCACAAATCCCTTTTATTGCTCTTTCCTTCATGCGTCGCTTTTGTTTGTTCAGAGGCTTAGTCTCACAAAACCTGAAAAGAATATGTCCTACAGGTCATATTTCACCCCAAAATCAAAAGAAAAAAAATGAAAAACTGTATTTTGACTAAGGAAGCCTTATTTTTAGGACCATTAAGAATTTTTGACATTATTTTCATAACAATTTCAAGCACATTTCTCACACCAATGCGCATTACTTCAATGCTATATATATATATATCATCTGAATTGTAAAGTAATTATACATCATGTTAGTGTTTGTTGTACTGCCTTTATGCTAATTTTATTCAAAACTAAAATCATTGTATTATGGCATTTTTTATAGGATTAACAGTATGTGAATTATCATTTGGAATAATGTGAATTAGAGTAGACATTATATATAGTAAGTAAAATTAAGGTAAAATTATGGTAATATGTGCAGTTTTTTTGGCATTACAGTAATGAGAATTAGTAAGGTGTGCTTAATTTTCAAGAAAACAATGCCACAATGCAAAAAAGCTTGAAGGTCCTAGAAACAGGCTTCCTGAAACTTGTTTTGTTGGGGGTCAAATGTGACCGGATGTGTTTTTGTGAGATTCACTCCAAAAGATTGAATATTTTAAGGATGTTTTCAATGTACAAAGTTTTGCATAATGAATGGAACGTTATGAAAGGCAAAGAAAAAGTCAAAATCACTCATTCACGGGGCTGTATAATCTTATACATATATAAATATCTATGAATATTATGTATGATGCTTGGATATTTTATTTATTGCTTTACCCTATCAGATATTTTTCTCTCCATTGCTAGCTAACATGGATATCCAGTTGCTCATCCATATTACATAAGTAACCTAGACTCGCTTAAAAAGACCTTGGAGCTCTGTTGACTTCATTAACGTTGATGTTTATTTGTTAATAGCGTGTGGTGATGTCAATTAGCTAGTTAGTAGTTGTGTCTGATGTAACTCTGGCAGAAAGAAACCTTTGCATTCCTGCACTGTCCCAAAGCTTTTGTCTTCCTCAAGTTACCATCACAGAGCCCTTTCCAAAGAGGTGACACAGTCCAGACCCATGGCATGGTGGGTGTGTTTTGGGGGGTTAGGGGATGGGGTCATCTGGTTTTCGACCATAACAAAAGCCTGAGGTCTACATACGTTTCACAGGCAGGGTTCCTCGGGTTTCATCAGAGCTAGACCCAGTTTAGTTGGGATCAAGATTTGTGAATGAGGTTTAATGTGGTTTCAGATGGTTTGAGAACTCCACCATGTTCTAGGTGGGTGAATATCATGAAGAAATCTCCAGGTCATATTTAACCCCAAAATGAGTTTATAAAACAATAAATGATAGATATTTCATTATAAATATAAAACATCACACATTAAGATTAAATATAAAAAATGTCAGTTATAATACAAGTTATATTTCACATAAAGCCCATTTAAGAACTGTTAAGATTTTTTGCATTGTGACACAATTAAGCACAATTTCCCCCAAATGCTCATTTCTGCATTGGGAAAAAATCTCATTCTCATTACTGTAATCCAATAATGATAATAAATCCTGTGGACACAAAGATTTATTTTGATTAAAATCAGCATTAAGATAAATTCAGCACACAGAAATAATTTTCTTACAGAGTATTGTTGTTCTTATTTTCTGGTATTTCTAAACATCCTTAAAACAAAGAAAAATTACTTGAGAAGCAGAATTACATGAGATATTTTGTCATGTTTTTAGAGAAATAAAAAAGAAAGAAAGAAAATGTGCCAATGGGGTAAGAAAATAAACCTATTCTTTTCCCTTTGAATCAAGGTTTTTTTTTTTTTTTTACCCCCATTGGCAAGTAGTTTTGTCTTGTTAGAAGCATAAACGTTACAAAATTGTTAGATTTCTCGAAAAAAAAAAAAAGAAATATCACAATATATGTCGTTTTGCTTCTCAAGTAAATGTTTCTTTGTTTTAAGGAGGTTTTTCCTGGAAAACAAGACAAAACCTTTTTTTTTTTTTTTTTTTTTTTTGTGAAGAAATACTACCATGATGTATACTGTACAACTAAAGTTTACAAATGTACTTTACAATATAAATATTTTACTATTTTTGTGTATTAGTGTAATGAGATTATTTTGTATTACAGTAATGAAAAAAAAAGAAGGAAATATGCTAATTTGTGTTGAAAGTAATACAATGCAAATTAAAATGGTATGCTTAATTTTCTTTAAGCTTTTTTGATTAGGTTTTTATTAATATTATTATTATTATTATTATTTTGCTGGAATATGACCCGGACAGTTTTCATGAGATTCACCCAGGTGTCTTGTATGCACACAAATCAGCACTAGATATCCCTTAAGAATCTATTAAAAATCCCCCAAACCACTGACTCAACAAGACATGAAGATGTTTATCAGAAGCCAGCTGTTATTTACTCCAGTATTATCATTTTTTAAATGCTTGAAACGGCTGTTGCTTTTACAGCATTTGCTTTTATATGGATGATTTAATATGATATCTATGTTTGTCTTTTGTGATTGTGTCTGGCAGGATATCAGTATTATCTTGAAAATGTCAGACAGCTTTTATTTTAAAGCTGTTTGTTTTGATTTGTAACCAGTAGTCACACTTTCATCACACACACACACACTCACACACACTTACATACTGTCATATATTTCCTATTCACACATGTGATGCAGGTTTGTTGGTCAGGCAAATGAAAGGGGAAACCAGAACAGAAATCAGGCATGTTAATACTTTATTTATTCTCTATAATGCATGAGTTTCAGCTTTAAAATCTTCCACACTAGTTCAGTGTGTTTTTGGCCATTCACACAGTTTCAGGCTTTAATTAGAGAATATGATGTCATTTTACTGTAGTGTGCTGGGATTTGATCATGTCATGCCTTACTGTTGAGATAGTGTGTGTGCGTGTACATGCATTAAACTGCAAACATAATTTTCTTAATCAGTATTTTTGTCTTGTTTACCAGTAAAAATATCTTAACATCCAAAATTGCCTAAGATATTATTGTTTTTTTTTTTTTGTTCTTGAATTACTGTAAGTGTATTTTTCTCACCACATTGGAAATGTTTTAAGCTTAAATCGAAAGCAAAAAACAGGAATAAAACATAAGGATGTTTAGATATTTTTACCGGAAAACGATGAAAATACTGATTAAGAAAATGATTATTTACAGTGAAGCTCAGCATCTAAATGATCATTACTACACAGAATCATTCAGCAGTCCATTGTGTGTATGATGTGACTTGCTTTATTATTGTTTAGTTTTTATGAAGCATTAATAAAACTGATGGAAGATTTACCAATGCAACCTGATAAAGATGAATATCACTTCAAATGGAAAATTATGAAATTATACTGGAACACAAACATATGAAAATGTAAAAAAAAAAAACAAAACAAAACAAAAAAATGAATCGAATGTTAAAGTGTTTGTACATTATTTCATTTACTTTGTCAAATTTGACATAAAGCCTTACCTCTGAATGAACAACATGTTAATGTAACATCAGTTTGTTCTTCTCTAGCGTGTTCTGTTAATTTGCTTTATTTTTCTTGTGTACTATAAACCCATAATATAGAAGCAGGTTTGTTTCTGACTTAAATGTAAACTTCAAGAATATACATTTTAGTTATTATTAAATTCAAAATGCTTCTTAACACATTCATTGGCACTCTTATGGTCTTCAAAAACCTTCTTCAGTCTTGTTGCACTGAGCCCTGGTCACCATTCAGAAGACTGAAATAATTCAGTAACTTCTGATTGGTTTGACAGCGATTACATTCACAGTGTGTTTAGAGCATCCAGTTCTGAAGGTAATTGTATCAGTCATTATCAGCTCAGACTCATGCTTGTATAAAAGCATATACAGACATTGTTATTGCTGTAGTAATGCAAAGTTGAAATATGTTTGGTTCTCAGTTTGACTTGTTCAGAGAGATTTGGCAGATGAGGGTCTCAGGAGGGAATGTTTCTACTGAAGCACCAGAGAGTTTGTAGTTCCTGTAGCTGTAATTAATTATTTCATGTGTTCATCAATGCATTTTCATGGAGTGATATACTAATGTCAAAACCTGTTCAAGTCAAATAAATTAATTCAGTCACAATCTGGGTGTTGTGTCTTTTCTTTTCTTTTTAATATACAGAAATTAAAATCATATAATTATGATGTTATAGTTGCAAGGTCCAACTAAGCATGCTACAGCTACAACCAAGAAAGTTTAGAATATCTGGATTTATAGGTTTAAAAAAAAAATTTTTTTATCAGATTACATGGCTATTTTGGAATGTACGTCAAAGTAGAAAGTGGCATACCCCTCAGTAGTACAGTACCACCGTTTAACGTAACTAGGGTGAAGCCATTATCAACCTTGAATATGGACTTCTTCCAATATTTCCACTTCCAGCTATTTTAGGGATACAAAAATGCTAAATCATGCTGCTTTATATTGCATGCTGGCAATATGTGTCATCATATTATTAATTATTATTTGGTTAAACCCAGTGGTTTGGAGCGCGTATAGTTTTACAGTTTAATGCATTTTGCCATTGTTTGATAAAACACTAATGAGAAGATCACGTGCTAAAATGGACAGTCCTCAGCTCCATCTATCACAGATACAACAAACTTTACACAACCAGGAGAGAGAGGGAGAAAGAGAGCTGAAAGCAGCTGGGGAAAAGCAGCTTGACTAAGTGTGCACTTTTATTGATTCAACTTTCATCACCAAAACTGCATCTTGTTTTATCATTACAAAATAATAGACATGCAGATCTTGCATTCAGCATTTCTTATGAAATATTGCTTTATAAATAAATAAAAGCATATGGGAAGTTATGCAGGTACATATGAATAGCTATAAGGTTTACATGGAGACATGAAAATACTGCATCGTCTGCTGTTTTTGTTTGTTTGTTCTGTGTTTAGTCTTTTTTTTTTTCAATCAGTTTTACCAGGGACAAACTGTTGAACATTCAGCAGCACATACAGACAGTCTTTTCCCAATTTGACTATTCGGACATTTTGCTGGACATTTTAGTTGAAGGAGCAGCGGTATTGCTCAAGCGCGCTAAGAGACGCAAGCGAGGGAAGCGCAGTCATCGTGGCTTTTGAACAGCGCTGCCGAGTATTCATCTAGCGAATTTCCACACTCTTCCTAACAAAATGGAGGAACTACTCACCCATACAAACACTGACTTTTCAAACTCTGCTGTCTTGTGCTTCACAGAAACATGGCTGAGTGAAGCCATTCCAGACAGCGCATTACATCTGCCGGGCTTCCAGCTGTACAGAGCGGATTGCATCGCGGAGCTATCATGGAAAACGAGAGGCGGTGGAACATGCTTTTACATCAGTGAAAGTTGGTGTACAGATGTAACAACGTTAAAGAAGATGTGCTGTCCTAATTTGGAAGCGCTCTTTATTAACTGTAAGCCTTTCTACTCACGGCGGGTGTTTTCCTCGTTTATTCTGGTGTGTTTACATTCCTCCACAAGCTTGTGAGCGCAGCGCTGCAACAGCTGACTGATCAGATCACAGACACGGAACAGCAATACCCGGACTCACTTATTATTATTCTCAGTGATTTTAACAGAGCCAATCTCACCCGTGAACTGCTAAAATACAGACAACACATTACATGCCCCACCAGAGACAGAAATATACTGGATCACTGCTATGCAACATAAAAGGATGCATATCTCTCTGTCCCTAGAGCAGCTTTGGGACACTCTGATCACTGTCTGGTTCATCTTCTTCCGACCTAAAGCAGAAACTTAAATCAGCTGAACCTGTAGTTAGAACTGTAAAGAGTGGACCAATGAAGTAGAGCTGGAACTACAATCCTGCTTTGACTGCACTGATTGGAGTGTTTTTGAAGCTGCAGACACCAATCTGGACATGCTCAGTTACAGTGGCATAATTGTGGCATGGGGGTCGTGGTCATATGTCTGTCTGCGGGAGAGGGAGAGCGGTAATGCTTGTCACCTGGGTTGTGATTACTCTAACACCTGTCTCTCATTATAGTGATGGTGGAGGGAAACCTGATAAGGCATGCCAGAGCATCAGAGTGAGTGAGAGAGAGAGTGACAGAAGGAAGTGGTGTCTGAGTGTCTGTCAATGCCATATTAAAAGACTGCATTTGTTTAGTTCTTTTGGGATACTGGAAAGCCGTTGATTTGAGTTGGCTACTGAGAGCCTGTTTTGTTTACCCTTGTGTGAGAAAGAGAAAATAAATACTCACCTCAACTATTCGCTGTCTCCTGACTCCCGGCTTTGGAGGAGAATGCCGCTATGGAGTTCTCACCGCTGGGCGAAGTTTTCAAGACCCTCACCAGCATCCAACAAAACCAGCATCAAGCCCTCATGGAGGTACACCTGGAGCATGAACAGCATCTCCAAGTCCTGCTCCAGGCACAAGTGGAGGACCGGCAGGTGTTCCTGAGCCTGATTGCCAGAGAGGGGGCTGGTGCTGTGACCCCCCCCCCCCAGATGGGGCAGGGGCGTATCGGATACCGGTAAGAGTAAAAGGGGATACACACCAAGCTTTGGTGGATTCGGATTGTTCCCAAACCTCTATCAACAAACGCTTGGTGCAAGGCAGGACATTGGGTAAGAATAAACGGGTGATGGTGAGGTGTGTGCATGGTGACATTCACAAGTATCCAGTGGTTACCATTGAGATACGATTCAGGGGAAAAAGGCATAGAGTCGAGGCCACGGTTAATACCCGCCTCACCCATTCACTAATTCTGGGAACCAATTTGCCTGAGTTAAAATATTTATTGAGGGTAATGTGTGTGGATGGGTCCTGTAAAGTGGCGTTGCAGTGTGTGATGTGCGACGCGATGGCTACCCTTTTGTGTGAAAGAGAAAATAAATACATCAACTGCTCACTGTCTCCTGATTCCTCCATTGCCCACAAACTCAGATCTATCACAATCATATATCAGTTTCTGTGAGGATATGTGCATTCCTATTAGGACTTATTTAATGTTCAACAATGACAAACCATGGTTTCCTTCAAAACTCAGGCAGCTTGTTCAGGCCAAAGAAGATGCTTACAGAAGTGGGGATAAAATCTTGTACAATCAGGCCAGAAACACACTGACAAAGGAGAATAGATTGGCTAAGAGAAGCTACTCTGAGAAGCTGAAAAACAAGTTTTCAGCTAATGTCCCTGCATCAGTGTGGAGAGGTCTGAAAGACATTACCAACTACAAGACACCACCCCCCAGTTCTGTAGGGAATCAACAACTGGCTGATGACCTGAATGTGTTTTACTGTAGATTTGAAATTCCCAGTCTCACACCCCACACCCAATCTGACCTTCTCTTCCCACAAACATCAACACCTCCTGTGACCCCCCTCCTTCCCCCTCCTGCTACTCAACCTGCACTTAGGATCCATGAAGAGAATATGTGCCAGGTCTTCTGGAAAAAGAAGACAAAGAAAGCATCAGGCCCAGATGGCGTTTCACCCATCTGTTTAAAAGCCTGTGCTGACCAGCTGGCCCCCATCTTCACACAGATTTTCAACAAATCACTAGAGCAGTGTGATGTTCCCTGCTGCTTCAAACGCTCCACCATCATCCCCATCCCAAAGAAACCCAAGATCAAAGGACTTAATGACTACAGACCCATCGCTCTGATGTCTGTGGTCATGAAGTCATTTGAGAGACTGTGTTGGCCCACCTGAAGGACATCACTGGACCCTTCAATTTGCTTATCGAGCAAACAGGTCTGTGGTTGATGCAGTCAACATAGGATTGCATCATATCATGTGGCATCCGGACAGACCAGGGACATATACAAGGATTCTTTTTGTGGACTTCGGTTTGGCTTTCAACACCATTATCCCAGCTATTCTCTGGACTAAATTAAACCAACTTTCTGTTCCTACCTCTATCTGTCAGTGGATCACCAGCTTTCTGATGGACAGGCAGCAGCTAGTGAGACTGTAGAAATTCACTTCTAGCACCTGTTCGATCAGCACTGGTGCCCCCCAGGGATGTGTACCCTCTCCACTACTCTTCTCCCTGTACACCAATGACTGCACCACCAAGGACCCCTCTGTAAAGCTCCTGAAGTTTGCAGATGACACTACTGTTATCGGCCTCATCCAAGATGCCAATGAGTCTGCATACCAAAGGGAGGTTGAACAGCTGGCTGTCCGGTGCAGCCAAAACAACCTGGAGCTGAACATGCTTAAAACAGTGGAGATAATTGTGGACTTCAGAAGAAACACCCCAGCATTAACCCCACCATTCTGAATGGCACTGTAGCAGCAGTGGAGTCATTCAGGTTCATCTCACAGGACCTGAAGTGGGAGACCCAGCAGAGGTTGTACTTCCTTTGCCAGTTGAGGAAGTTCAACCTGCCACAGGCGCTGCTAATCCAGTTGTGCTCAGCAGTCATTAAATCTGTCCTCTGCACTTCAATAACTGTCTGGTTTGGTTCAGCTACCAAATCGGACATCAGATGACTAGAAAGGACAGTTCGCACTGCTGAGTGGATTATTGGTTATCCCTTCCCACCCTCCAAGAACTGTACACATCCAGAGTGAGGAAAAAGGCTGGAAAAATCACCCCAGACCCCATTCATCCAGCCCACTACCTCTTTGAACTTTTGCCCTCTGGTCGGTGCTACAGATCACTGAGCACCAGAACAGCCAGGCAGGAGAACAGCTTTTTCCCTCAGGCCATCCATCTCATGAAGGTAACTCTGCCCCACTGAGCAATAATTATGTGCAAAAACAAGCTTAGTCAATTATATTTAACATATCCTACCTCTTCTGCACATTACATTCCCTTGCACTATCTGTATATAACAGATTGTATTTGTATATAGGTATATTTTTGTGTCTTATTGTGTATTTTTATATAAACTTTATATTCTATTCACTTATTTTTATTCTTTATTCTATTTTTTATTCTTTTTGTCTTGTTGTATTGTTGTATTGTTTGGGAATGCTCATCCCAACAAATAGTAGCAGAGAGTGAGGACTGCCCACTTGATGGCCAAACACTCCTTCTCTATGGTGCTGTACTTAGTCTCTCTCATAGAGAGCTTTCGACTAATGAACAGCACCAGGCACTCCTCCCCCTCCACCTTTTGGGACCAAACAGCACCCAGCCCCCTGTCCGATGCGTCCGTCTGTAAAACAAAAGGGAGAGAGAAATCAGGGGAATGCAGAAGCAGCCCGCCACAAAGTGCAGCTTTTACCTGCATGCTTTTACCTGCTTGTTGGCATGACTCCGTCCACTGGTCTGGGGCTCCCTTTTAGTGAGATCAGTCAGTGGGCTGGTGACGTCAGAAAAATTAGGCACAAACCTTCAATAGTAGCCGGCCAGCCCCAGAAACTGTCTCACTTCCTTTTTGGTCTTGGGTCTCGGGCAGGTCCAGATCGCTGCAGTTTTATCAATTTGAGGTCGCACCTGCTCGTGACCCAAGTGGAACCCCAGATACCGTACCTCCACCCATCCAATTGCACATTTCTTCGGGTTTGCTGTGAGCCCCGCACGTTGCAGCAATCTCAGAACCGCCCTCAGATACTGCATATGCCGCTGCCAATCTTTACTGTAAATAATGATAACATCCAAATAAGCAGCGGCATACACAGTATGCGGTCTGAGGACTCGGTCCATAAGACGCTGAAACGTAGCCGGGGCCACAAACAAACTGAATGGAAGGGTCACAAATTGGTGTAATCCAAACATGTGGAGAAGGCAGTTTATTCATGGACATCGGCATTAAGGGGATTTGTTAATATCCCTTTGTCAAATCCAGTCTCGAATAAAAGCGAGCCGAGCCCAACCGATCTAGCAGTTCGTCAATACGAGGCATTGGATATGCATCAAATTTAGACATCGCACTGACCTTTCTATAATCCACACAGAACCGGACAGAGCCATCATTAGGTACCAGAACCACTGGGCTGGCCCAATCACTCTGGGATTCTTCTATTACACCCATATATGGCCTTTAATTCTTCCCATACTACCTGTTTCTTGTGTTAGGGTAAGCGGTAGGGCCGACTACGTACCACTACCCCTGGGGTAGTCTGGATGTGGTGTTTTATGAGATTAGTGCGGCCGGGGAGAGGCGAGAACACATCAGAGAAATTATTTTGCAACCTGGCAACCTCCGTACATTGTGATGGTGAGAGGTGGTCTCTGCAAGGGACCGGGGTGAACTTATTGGCTTTAGACTCACCTCCGGGCCGAGCTCCTCCCTCTCTGGAACTACCGTTGCCAAGGATACGGGGACCGACTCTCTCCATGGTTTTAGTAGGTTGAGGTGGTAAATTTGACGAGCCCTGCCCCTATTCATACTCACTACCTCATAATCGACTTCCCCAACTCGCTGTGTGACCTCAAAGGGCTCTTGCCACTTTGCGAGTAATTTAGAGCTTGAATTAACTTTATCTCCCAGTGCAAATTCCCGTAGCCGAGCTCCCCTGTTATACAGCCGTGACTGAAATTCTTGTGCCTGTAGCAAATTTTCCTGTGATAGTTGCCCCAACGTGTGGAGTCTTGCTCTCAGGTCAAGAACATATTGAATCTCATTTTTGCTTTGTGAAGGTCCCTCCTCCCAATTTTCCTTCATGACATCTAACATGCCACAGGGCTTAAACCCATATAATAATTCAAATGGGGAAAACCCTGTGGAGGCTTGCGGGACCTTTCGTACTGCAAATAACAGGGGTTCGAGCCACCTTTCCCAATTCCGAGCATTTTCGTGCACGAATTTACAAATCATCTTCTTAAATAGTTTGACCAAGCCTTCCGTTTGTGGATGGTACACACTTGTCCGAATAGATTTAATACCCAATAATTCATTCAGCTCGCGTAGTGTACGTGACATGAAAGTAGTGCCCTGGTCAGTGAGGATTTCTTTCGGAATTCCCACTCAGGAGATTATTCTGAAGAGTGCCTCCGCAACACTACGTGCTGAGATGTTGCGAAGAAGTACTGCTTCCGGGTATCACGTTGCGTAGTCTACCAGAACCAACACAAAGCGATGGTCAGCACATGGGCATTCTAATGGCCCAATGAGGTCCAAGCCAACTCTGTCAAAGGGAAACTTGATCAACGGAAGACGGCGCAATGGCGATTTTGGAGTGGCCGGCGGATTTACCAGCTGACATTCATGGCATGTCGCACACCACCGGCTAACATCCCCGCGAATGCCCGGCCAATAGAAAGGAGCCATGAGACGGCTTAGTGTTTTCCCCTTTTCCAAACGACCTGTCATCGGACTATGATGAGCCACCTGAACAACATTTCCTGGCGGCTCCTTGGTACTAACAACTGGGTTGTATCTTCTTTTGTCTGAGCGTCCTGCATCACTCGTTACAACCGATTGTTTATAATTGAGAAATATGGATATGTGAGTGCAATGCATGGCTGAAGGCGCTGACCATCAATTACTTTTACTTGGTCAAACGCGTGCTTAAGAGTCTCATCTCGCCTCTGCTCCAGAGGGAAATCACCAGCAGGAATTCCCCTAAGGGCATCCTGACGTGGAGCTGATGTAGACGGCCCTGGCTCTGCCTCTCCCATCAGCGCATTGCACACCACACACCGTCCCACTGTATTACAGGATCCATCCACACACAACCCCTTTAACAATTCTGTACCCAAAATTAGTGGACGGGTGAGGTGGGAACTAACCACGGCCTCAATGTTATGCTTTTGACCTTGAAATAGAATAGTGATGGTCACTGCAGGATAATCACAAATATTCCTGTGCACACACCTCAACTTCACCCGATTATTTGAATCCAATGCCCCATTTTGAACCGAGCATTGATGAATAGAGGTTTGGTTACAACCTGAATCCACCAAGGCTTGGTATATACCCCCCTAATACTAATGGGTATTTGGTACATCCCGGCTCGATCGGGGGCGGCCTGTGGAGTGCCAGGGACCCGGATCACCATCCCCACCTCCATCACCGGGCACTGTTCACAGACATGTCCCGGCTCCCCACAACTCCAACAGACAGCTTCCTCCACCTGAGAGGAAGAATGGGTAGGGCCAGGGGAGAGAGAGAGACAGGAATGTTAGCACACCCCCGAGGCCAGGGCACCAATCTCAGGGGATTGTTCCACCATTTCCGGGGGAACGGGATAGGTCTGAAAAAAGGATGGGAGGGGGAAGGATGACAGGGAGAGAGAGAGGGGCTCACCGGCCCCCAGGTCCTCCACCAACTGCACTGCTTCACCCAGCGACGCCAGTCGGTGGCACTGGACCCACTCCGCCGTTCCTTTTGGTAGTTTTGCAATGAATTGTTCCAGTACCACGATGACACCCCTTACATCGCTGGGCTCCTCGGCCAGCACCCACTGCCGGCAGGTGTCATGGAGCTGTTGAATGAAGGCAAACAGGCGGCCGACTTCGCTCAGCTTCAGGGTTCGGAACCGCCGGCGATGCTCTTAAGTTAATTTTGGGTTCATGTTGTCTCTGTTTTCTGTGTTCCATATGATTGCTCCAGATGTGTCTTTTTAACCTAGTTAGTCCTTGTATATTATGTCTGGCAGGGAACAGACTTAATTGAAGAATACACAGAGATTTCCTGTGCACTGGGGAGCTGTTTGAACTGGGGTGACACTGAGCTTAAGGATTTGGCAGTACCCCCACTGCAGCACACAGTGCTCTCTCACCAGAGGTGGCAGGCTCTAAGAGGAGGAGGAGGAGGAGGAAAAAGCCCCCTTCTCTGGTGATACTGGAGATATCCACGACAAAGGTCCCTCTGCTCCCTTCTCCAGCGGACCTGGAGATCTCGATGACTGAGGTTCCTCATTGACCTTCTCTGGTGGTCCTAGAGATCACCATGATGAAGGCTTCTCTGTTCCCTGCTTTGGTGGTTCCAGCCTCGGTGGTCCCACTCTGAGCCACCAATTGCCTTGTCCTTGTCAGAGATCCCAGCTACCTTGACTTTGCCCTCTGAGTCCCCGGCCGCCTTGACCCTGCCCGAGTCCCTGGCCGCCTTGACCCTGCCCGAGTCCCCGGCCGCCTTAACCCTGCTCGAGTCCCCGGCCGCCTTAACCCTGCTCGAGTCCCCGGCCGCCTTAACCCTGCTCGAGTCCCCGGCCGCCTTTACCTTGCCCGAGTTCCAGGCCACCTTGATCCACATCCTCCTGAGTCCCCTGTTGCCCTGACCCTGCTAGAGTCCCTTGTTACCTTGCCTGGCCCGCCCTGGTCTCCTGGTCATCCGCCAGATCCCCAGTGGTCACCTACTACCTCTCCTGGTCTGCCCTGGTCTCCTAGCCATCTGTCGGGTTCCCAGTGATCATCTGCTGCCTCGTCTGGTCCACCCTGGTCTCCTGGTTGTCCGCCAGGTTCTGAGTGGCCTCCAGCTGCTTTGCCTGGTCTCCTGGCCACCGTCGGCTCTTCCCTGGTCACCTTCCGGCTCCGCCCTGGTCACCTGGTTGCCTGTTGCCAGTTCTTCCCTGGTCTTCTGCTCACCCGCCGGATCCTCTGTTGTCTCCAGCTGATCCGCCAGCTCTGCCCTGGTGTCCTGGTCACTTGTTTGCTCCACCCTGGTCTCCTGGCCGCTCTTCGGCAACATCTTGGCCTCCTGGTTGTCCACCAGGACCCCCAATGTGCCTCTTGGTCACCCTCTGGTGCCTCCTGATTCCCTGTGGTCTCCGCCCCCTCCTGACATCCCATGGTCTTCACCCACTCCTGACCCCTTGTTATTTAATGCTCCTCCTTGGCTCACCCATGGTCTCCTGCTTCTTGCCCATCCAGACTCTCTTTAGTTCCTATGTTTTGGGCATCAGGAACCGCCCTTAAGGTGGGGGCTCTGTAATGTATATGGTGTGTTTTGTGTCAGCTCTTATCTTGATTACTGTTTTTCTTGGAATTTTATTTTTAAGTTAGTTTTGAGTTCTTGTTGTCTCTGTTCCCTGTGTTCCCCATGATTGCTCCCAGGTGTGTCTTTTTTTTCCCCTTAGCCTGCATTTAGATCAAGTTCATCTCATCTCTCTTATGTACACAAATGCTACAATTATATACTTACTCTTTTACTGTAAATGCTGAGGTCAGAAAATTATGCTACATTGCCACATTATTCTTCTGTACATCCTATGGTTGTGTGACAGTTTATAATCCCACACCACTACATTCTGGTATTATTATCCTTCCACCCTGATAGCACATAATATACATCACCCAGACGTCTATTTGATGTGTGTGTGTTTACATCTGGAACATTTATTTTTGAGGTTGTTTGCTCATCTGAAATACAGTATGTATATAAGACGTTTCCACTCGGATGTCACATTCAGCAGATGTCTTTGAGACGTTTATGATTTAGAATGTTTGTAAATGTGATCTTTTTAAGATGTTTAGCACATATTAATTATAATGTGATACTTTCCAATAGACATCTTAAACAGACATCTCCATGATGTACATGTGCTATCTGGGTAGTACCTAAATGTGTTTTATATATGGTTATTTTACTTTCTTCTAGTGATATAGTATCTATATTGAATATTTAATTCACATATTCATTAAATGTTCTTCTGGTAATAAAACAAAAACGAAATTGAACTTGTTTGTTGAAAACTAAACAAAAACCATATGTTACGATTCCACGTTTGAAACCCCTAAAAGTTTCTATATAGAATCTTTTAGGGGCTCCAAATATGAAGCGAGTGATAGAACCCTTTTGGGTTCTATATTGAACTTTTTATTCTAACAGTGTATAATCTCTGTCAGGAGCTCTCCTAACTTTTCCTGGAGCAGACTTGAGCGTGAGGCAGCCTCCACAATGATATTTACTTTATTGAAACACAAGTAAATCAATAATTATAGAATTTTAATTGTAGAATTCTAATCATTTTAAAACCTCACGTTTCACGAGTATGAACTTGGTTCTCCTGCACAAATGTCTCCTCTCTGCCACTGAGATATTGCTATTCAGATCGCTGCTCATTTTTTCATACAGTGGGCACTCTTCCTCCAAACTATTTTAATTATATTAATTAATCCCTTTAAGGCAGGGGTCCTTAAACTTTCTTGGCCCAGGACCCAAATTAGAAATGTTGTGTTTACCTGGGACCCTAACCAAAACCGTGCAATTTTCTATATCCTTTAATCCTAACAATTGTGAAATATAGACAAACTCTTACAGAAATCATTATTATTCTTTCACAGACATGCACTCTCAGACTGTAGAAATAAAGAAAAAAAATCTGTTGATTTTGATCAAATCAATAGCATCCTGTAACAGTTCAAGTACGGGCAAGGAGGAGGCGGGAACCGGCTGAACAGTAAATGTACTTACAGAAGTACATTCTTATCAAGTACATTTTGTGCTCAAGACAGTGCCGAAAACATACAAAGCAGATATGCAAGCATCAGCATAAAAAGGTCACATTGTTCCATCTGAGGCCTATTTCTCACAGTAAGGTTTAATGTAAAACTCAACTTAAAACAACATAAAACATAAGACAGACACACACAACGCAGCCACGTGCGTCTCTCTCTCTCTCGAACCGGCATCTCCGGCTGCCCCTTATCTCGCTCTCCCGCTAATCAGCTGATTCAGCGCCGGCTGTGCTCCATCACGGCCCGGCCATGCCCTCCTCCTCGTCACACATCCATTTTGAACTTGAAAGGACCACTACAAACATGTACCATGACAACCATAGTTCTGTCAAAAAAATATCATAGTTACTACAGGTATTGTTAATAAAACATAAATAAAAAATAAACAAACCTGGTGGGACCTTTTAGTCAGAAAAAGATAGAAATATTCTGCAAGCATTTTACACTGTTTGAAAGTGATAATGTATGAATTTCAAATTTTATAGTAACAATAATTGCAGTAGCCTAACTATGGTATTTTGGCAGAAAATAATGGTTGCCATGGTAAAAAAGTTCATACATTGTGAATAATATTTTCCACAGTAGAGATAAGACCAATTAATTAGTGTCAAGCTGACTATTATTCATCATACTGAACTGATGTCTTTCTATTTATTAAGGATTGGACTATGAAGAAACTGCATGACACACAACACTCAATACAGAATGATTGAGTGTAAGCAACTTACTCACTTATGCCACTTTGAGACTGTACTTGCATATTTCTGCTCATCTTCACCGCTGCATCAATTCTTAACTATTTTCCTGACTTACTCGAACTTCGTTTTGTTCTAACAGTATTGTCGCTGCTTTCTCTTGACCTGCGGGTGCCACATGAGATGTCGTCTTATTAAGAGCGACTCAGAACTTTGAACTTGCCCCTATAACGCTTTGTTGGTGCTCCTCGCTCTTTCTGATACATTTTACAATTAAGTTCAGGTTTCGTCCATAAAAGCTGAGGGTAAAACTTTTTTAAAAAGCCAGCAATGAATGCCAATGACAAATTCTCTAAAGATTACTAATAAGATGGTATCAAAAGCATCACAACACCTCCACTAATCAAACTAAATAAAAAAAAATCATAACATTAAAATTATTTACAATAAAATCTTTCACATGAACTTTCTAAAACCCAATAATCATTAAACACCAATGACATATTTAATGAACCATGTGATAAAAATCGTTAAATGAAATAAGGTTTGCACAAATTAGTGGCCTAGCACTTACCTGAGAAAACAAAATGAAAATAAATAAATAAATAAACACATAAATAACTGTAACTGCCATTAGAAGTGGTTTACCAGATGAAGGGGACCAGGATTTTTTGGGCGATTGGCAAAATGAATATATTATCTAAAATGTAAAAACAATTATTAATAGAAGGAGAGGTATAGAAAGATGCCTTGGTTTCTTGACTATTTGAGTCTTTATTATGACTGAAAGTCAAGGGACATGTTTGTCACCATATCTGAAAATGACCCAGGCATACTGCTCTGTTATTGACTGAATTCAGTAATGTTGTTGCGCATTAGCCTACCACTAGGTGTCAGAAGGCACACAGCAACAAATTATACTTCCCCTTTAAGAGAACAGTGAATGTAGACATGTAACATAATCAATAAAATCTTTGTGATTTAAAGGGTTAGTTCACCCAAAAATGAAAACTCTCCCACCACCCACTCACCCCTATGCCATCCAAGATGTGCATGACTCTCCTTCCTCCGCAGAACACAAACAAAGATCCCCAGAAGAACATCCCTGCTCTGCAGGTCCACACAACACAAGCGAATGGAGACCAGGCCCCCGAAGCTCCAAAAAGCAGACAAAATCAGCACAAACAATCCACCATACTCCAGTGGCGCAAACAATGTCCTCCGAAGCGACCCAGAGCCCCAAAGGCCTGACCGTGATTGCATGAGAGTGAGAAAACGACAAGAGAACCCTCAACCCTGGGCAAACCATCCTCTTAACATGCGATATGCGACAAGCAGAAACAAGAGGCATCATCCTAACTTAATGGAGATAATAAGACCACATACTGTACCCTGAAGTACTATGCATTATTAACGTGCATGAATATTAAAACTAATTCCCGAATACAGGAGTATACTTGGGCATACAAACACTGTTGTAAATGGATGAGCAATGTGAACCTGAACACAGCTCACCCGCGTGACACGGTCACCACGCTGGAAAAAAACCACACTCTCACACGAAAGATGAAGATCGGTGTGCACAGAGTACTCTTGAAAATTATACATTGCCACTTGAAAAGACATACTGATCCAGTATACATAATATGATGAACAGAGAATTTAGATAAGCAATAGCAAAAACCTAAAACCCCAATGACCACCAGCTAGATGTATATGACATTTGCTCCACCCAAGAGAAGAATAAACAGAGGACTTGTGTATCTTGCGGATTGAGACCAGCTGCGCTGAAGAGCATGGACGTCAAGGTGAATAAACCAAGCGATGTAATCCAAATATAAAGCAATTATTTGCTTAAAAAGCAAAGGTATAGCGTGAATGATGATTGTGTGTTTCAATCATGTGTGAGTATGTGAAAACAATGCACCAGTGTCGGCCCGAGTATTTTAAGTCTAGGTCTTCAGTGCGATTCACGCCATTAAGAAAACACAGTTTCACATTGAATAGGATACCCTATGCCTATGGACATCATACATTACATCGCAGCCAACAAATAATACCAGTTGATATTTATAAACATGTCCACGCACTAAAGCCAAAACTTGATACGACACTGAATGCTCAAGCAAAGCAAGCCTAATTTTAACTGCTGCATGACTGTTTTGTGAAATGAACGTCTCCCGAACTGACATTCAAAAATCATATTTTTCATATGAATCTACAAGGTCTATAACATTTGGAAAAATCTCTCTAATAATATTTTCTATTTAAATGTTGCCTTTAAATAAATGTAGTTTTGTTAGGGTACACAGTTACTTTTAAAAACTTGAACTGACACTGAATGCTCAAGCCAGCCTAATTTACACTTAGAAGGAAGTGTAGGAAGGAGCACTTACCAGTTTACTTGAAGTGAAAATCAGTCCTCCTTTCCTGTTTAATTAATTAATCAATCACAAGGTCATGCAGAACATCTCGTGTTTTTAAATTCATAAGGATCTCTTTTTCAGTGGCGATAGCGGAAGTGATGACAGCAGACTCATCGGAGAGCTTGATCACGTGCTCTTCACCTTAAAGCGTCATTGTGTCACTCAATGCCAGCTGGAAGGCCTCCACTGGGACATATCCTAAAGACCACACCCACCAAGAACAAATAAATCAATATGATTGGCTGATGAATCTGATAATCTGACTTTAGATGCCAATTCACTGCAGTGTTGAGGGATTCTGTAGAAATTCTGATGGCCTAACAGTAGCCTAGTTTCCATCCACTTTTCACGCTATTTTGTTATCGACAAAGTGAAAATGCGTTAAAAAAAAAAGTTGCGAAATTTGCCATCTTCTGCTTGTTTCCATTCAAATAGCCTTTTATCAATAAAAATGGTGTGTGTGATGATGTCATGCCTAAAAAAACACTTTGTCGCATAAATTTTGGTTTAGCGTAAAAGAAATCTGCCCTTAAGCTGTTTCCATACAGAAATGTGTGTTTATTGCTAATTGTGTACTTTTTGCCTCCCAGATGTCCCTAATTTTTTTCCTCCGAAGTTTTGGTAAAATGGGGAGTATTGAGACAATTCATTGAAATTAGACAGCTTATTGTCATTTTAATTTCACAAATAAATGCAATCAGAAGACGAGGAATTGTAACCAAAAGGGAGCAGTTGCCCTTCTGATAGGACTGTAATATTGGTGCTGATGTTGTGTCTATCGCAGGTTGCCACCGGTTCTGACCCGAAAGCGAATCGTCATTGCCCTGTTCAAGCTGGCAACCTACACCAAGCAGTGGAGGAAACTTTCTTAGTATAACAACCATTTATCGACTATTCATATGCTGTGTGCACAGCTATTAAAGAAAAACTGATGCGGTGTAATGTCAGGGTTTACATATATGATGCATTCCTGATATTCAATAGGCTATTTTGAACAATCATCTAATCTAAAGCATTGCCATCACAACTGCATTATGTCCCGCATATTTGTCCAGCAACTTTTAACGACCAACTGAACTTGATTGTCGTCTCAAATTAATTTTAGCGTCATAATGCAATTTACATTTCCTGAAGAAGCTCAGCAAATGTGATCCGAGGTCAAGAGGGTTAGATTTAAAATCTTTAAAAGTTTTAAAATGCTCAAAAGCTCGTTTTCTGAAAGTGAACTCAGCATTGGACAAATAGTTATGGTAGTTTATAGTCTTGAAGTGTAGAATATTCTGAGAATGTCATTCAGCTGACTTTTTTCATCTACAGGGTAAAGCTAATTTAAGTTTGTGTAAAGAAAAGTCATAGGTCTAAAAATATGATTTTTTTTCATTTGATAATTATTTTCTTTAATACTTTATTCATTTGGTAGGCTAATTTATTTAATTTAATACAGGGAATTTTGCCGGCATTGTTTCAAAAGTAAACTAAACAATAATTCTATAGAATTGGTCTATATGTTAGTTGTTCCAAAAAAGCACACTGAAGCTTTTCTCCTAGTATTGTTTATTTATTTTTTATTTAAATCATCTTTGTGCACGGAAATGATATGTTTTTTGTATTTTGGTCTAATTCCATGACTGCTGTCTATTATTTTGAATGGTGTGGAAAAGCAACTTTAATAAATAAACTGATTAAATTAATCACAAACAGTGGCCATTCATTTGTTCTCCTTGTACTTGTCGATGTGCATGATATGAGATATTTGTGTTGGTACTACTGGAAGTGTCATGTTTGCAGCATCGGATCTATATGGCGTTATGATCAATCCATAATCACGTACAATAAATTGGCTTTCAAGGATGTATACCGTTGTCATGATTAACACAGGCTAACGATTGGGGTAAATTCTGTCATGTGACACTACATTTTTGCGTTTAATGCCAATTTTCTAAAAAAAAAAGTGTTTCCAAACCAGTTTTTCACGACATTTGAAGTTTCAATATAGAGTTTATGTGCTAGAGTGAAACGGAAAAATATTATGATGACACTTGTGAAATTTTAGTGATAATTTGCATTTCCATCAGCTTTATTTTGATGCGCTAAAACTTTTTTCGCAAAAAATCCTTGGATGGAAACGTAGTTAGTGTGGAGCTCAAATTCATGTGCTGCTTCAAATGTGATTTGTTAAACAGCTGTCAAGCTCGCTTGTAAGCATCAAAGAATAAATTCCAATTGGTTAAACATTTTGTTCTTCCCTATTCATTTGTAGATAAATTAGGAGTGGAAAGTGATCAGAAATACATAGTCAAAAAGGTAAATTAGAATGACAGGATGAAAAAATATTTATTTATTAGTCAAGTTAGGCCAGCAGAGAAGGCTTTGCTGGCCCTGAGAATTTGCCACTGCAATGCACATAATGAGTGATGAAAGACAGCTGCAGAGTTTATAAAGCAGATTCTGGATTCTGATTGGATTGCTGGTCTCCAATTAGTTCAAAATGCAGCAGCAAAATTCCTCAAAGGAGGTCAAAGTATGATCATGTCACCCCCATTTTAAGATCACTTCACTGGCTGCTGGTTCAAGCTAGAACTGATTTTAAAATTCTCTTGTTTATTTACAAATCGTTACACAACCAAGCTCCCAGTTACTTGTCAGACTTACTACATCCTTACAACCCATTTAGAAGTCTGAGATCTGGTGATCAATATCTCCTCGATGTCCCACGCTCGAGGCTAAAGCGTAGAGGAGGGAGAGCCTATCAGTATCAGATTGTCACCTTCATTATCTGTTTTTAAATCATCTCTTAAAAGATGTAGCCTGTATTGTGAATAAAAAGATTATTACATGTAATGTAGGCTAATCATATCAACCATAAGTGTTATTTATCATTTTCAAAACCAACACTCTCACGGCGAAATCGTCAGAATTCATACGACTTTTCTAAATTTGGCTAATTCGTATGATATCGTGCGACTGCACTAGTTTGAATTCTTACGACTTTCACTACAGCCAATGACGTCACTGGACATCGTTTCCATCTAATTCACGACAATTATTTGCTTCTGTCACACACAACAGCTTCCTATCATGTTTACACACTCTAGTGATTGATTAAGTTTAGATAAGGGGTTTGGGTAAGGGCATAATATTAATAAGTATGTCCTTAACACCTCGTGCGCAGAACTCACGCTTAATTCGCATTAGACATCCGGGAATTTGCAAGTGATGAAGTTGTACGAGTTTATGTGAACAACATCGTGCGAGACCATACGAAATAGCCAACTCATAAATTATGTACGAATTTTCATGAGATCTGGTTAGTCTAAATTCACAAAACACGTAATACAGTAAAACGTTTTATTAGTCTTCTTTGATACGCATAATTGTAATAATTGTAATAGAAAGACGATACAGTATGTTCTTATTAAACAGATTATTTAAGAAGACATACTGTATGTGAGTAACATATGCCACTAACAAAAGTCTTTATCGGCCAATATCAAATGACAATACATCAACGTGTATTTCCTCACTTAATTCAAGATGAATTCAAAGACTTTAACACTAAAATAATAGTTCATACAAAATCATTTTGTTTAATCACTGACCCACAAAACTTGCTTAGTTTACTCATTTATGTTTAGAACTATTAGTGGTTAAAATAACTAATATTGCCATTATATTCGTTCATTTTCTGTTATAGCATAATTTCATGTACAGCTGCTTTGAAACAACGCCTATTGTGAAAAGTGCCATACAAATACATTTGACTTGACTTGAGGAATGTGACCATGCAGTTTAAAACTTAAATAAATATTAGCTAAATAAATAATTAAAATGTATTTAACAAAGGAGATTAGAGTAAGAGTGTGCAATGAGAGCTTCCCTCTCTCTCTTCCTCGTCTTCTTCTTCCTTCAGTGGCTGGTTCAGATAGGCTCACCTAAAGTCTTTTTACAAGGCAGTAACAAATTGCATGATGTATAATGGCAGTAAGGCTATACAAGTACACAGTGCCTCAGTAGGGGTTAAATCTTCCCAGTGCCTTGAAGTCTAACCAGATAATCTATTAATATTTAGATAGTTTAGTTCAGTGCTGATGCCCATTATTTTAATTCTGTTCTGTGTGCATTTGTTCAGTTTCCAGCCAAAGTAACAAAACTTTAGGCCCAGAGGCGTAACTAGACACTATTGCCCCCCCCCCAAATGAATCTCAGCCCCCCTACAAATCTGTGACTTTGCGAGATCAACACGTACGAGTTTTAAACAGCTGCAGCTGCAACACTACACTTGTTTGAATCGCGAGGCACTTTGGAGGCTATTCTTGCCTGTAAAGACAGACTTTAGCACAAGCCAATAGAATTGGAGTGTGGGCTATGAAGAAGCATATCATTGGTTTGACCAACTGAACAAATATGCCCCATTTACTCATTCAATTCTTGAATGAGCGAGGATAAGCATCTTATTATGACCAAATGACAGAGAGGAGGCATGTTGCCCGTTTAGTTCGGTAATCTCGTTTAACAAGGATACAAAGGGGCTGAATTAATTAATAGTAAAAGTGACTAATGTCATTACAATGACATCAGGATGTATAATACTTTTAATTAGTTTTAGGCTATGTTGTCTTTTTGCATACCTTGATGGTCATGCACAGCAGATCACAGAATGAAATGCTTTGTTGTCATTTGCAGGGAAAATGCTTATGATATTTAAACACTGCTAAAGTCTCTTAGTAGACACACTATTTTTAATAAAGTATAATTAGACTTTTTTCGGCCGTGAACATCTCTGTGCTTTATCAAAAGTTTTCGTGATTTACAAAAATGGTTACTAAACGAATAAGTGAACAAATGTGAAGTAACGTTTATATATATATATATATATATATATATATATATATATATATATATATATATATATATATATATATGACTCAAGATGGCGCTGATATGGCTGCTACATTGCGAGCTCTGACACAACATTGTAGTTTTTTGTTTGTTTTGTTTACAATTCTTATGTTTTTTGTCTTGGATTTTGTCTGCCTTATTGTCTACGACAGACAAACACTTTTGGACATTGGTTCTGCAATTACACACCGTAAACCAGACTTCAAATTCCTTAATGCTGACCCGCTGTTTACAAACATAGCAGCGGAGCCCTTTGTCCGGGCAGCCCGGCCGCGGAAACACAGAAGGAAAAGGGGAAATAGAGCCGGCGTTCTCATCAGAGTAAGACATCGCACAAATCGACCCCCGCTACCCACTATTCTACTGGCAAATGTTCAGTCACTGGACAACAAGCTCTGCGAGCTGAGAGCGCAGATCTCTTTCCAACGAGAGACAAGGGACTGCTGCATTATCTGCCTAACAGAAACTTGGATGTCTGCGGAGATTCCAGACTCAGCCATCGAACCCGCGGGGTTCTCCGTGCACCGAGCGGACAGAGCGAAAGACCTCTCAGGTAAAAGCAGAGGTGGTGGTGTATGTTTTTATGATCAACAAATCCTGGTGTGATCAGAGGAACGTACATTCTAACAAGTCTTTCTGCTCTCCTGATCTGGAATTTCTCATGCTTCTGTGTCGACCATTCTGGCTACCGAGGGAATTCACAGCGGTCATTATCACAGCTGTGTACATCCCACCACAAGCCGACACAGACCGGGCACTCATGGAACTGTATGGGAGTATAAGCAAGTGCACCCTGAGGCCGCGTTCATTGTGACTGAGGACTTTAACAAAGCCAATCTCAAATCAGTCGCACAAAAATACCACCAACATATCAGTTTCAACACACAAGGGGACCGGGTTTTGGACCATTGCTACTCTCTCTTCCAGGATGGCTACAAATCCCTCCCCTGCCCACCATCTGGCAAATCGGACCACTCTTCCTTTCTGCTTCTGCCCGCTTACAGGCAGAAACTGAAACAGAAAGCACCCACCCTCAGAACGATCCAGTGCTGGTCGGACCAATCAGACTCTACGCTACAAGACTGTTTTCATCACGCGGACTGGGAGATGTTCCGGTCCGCCTCTGATGACGACATCGAGCTTTACGCTGATAGCGTAATGTGTTTCATCAGAAAGTGCGTAGAGGATGTTGTTCCGACCAAAACAATACGGATCTACCCCAACCAGAAACCTTGGATTAATAGCGATGTTCGCGCGGCACTTGATGCGCGGACCTCCGCTTTTAATTCCGGGAACGCAGAGGAGCATGAACAAGCCAGTTTTGCCCTCCGCAAAACTATCAGAGCAGCAAAACGCCAGTACAGGAGCAAGATTGAAGGACAGTTTAACACCACCAACTCTAGAAGCATGTGGCAGGGAATTAATATCATCATGGACTTTAAAGGGAATAAAAACTCCGCCATGAACACCGCTGCCTCTCTCCCGGATGAGCTAAATACTTTTTATGCTCGTTTCAAGGGAAATAACACCACCCTTGCAGAGAGAGCTCTTGCGGCCGAAGCTACAGAGGTTAGTTCACTCTCCGTCTCTGTAGCGGATGTAACCCGATCCTTCTGATGGGGTGAATATCCGTAAAGCCGAGGGTCCAGATGGCATTCTGGGCTGCATCATCAGAGCATGCGCGAACCAACTGGCTGGTGTTTTTACGGACATTTTCAACCTTTCCCTCTCCTTGTCTGTGGTCCTCACATGCTTCAAAACGTCCACCATTGTGCCTGTACCAAAGCAATCCAAAATCACTTGCTTAAATGACTGGCGTCCTGTTGCTCTGACCCCCATCATCAGCAAATGCTTTGAGAGACCAATCAGAGATTACATCTGCTCTGTGCTGCCTCCCTAACTGGACCCATTGCAGTTTGCTTACCGCAACAACCGCTCCACTGATGATGCCATTGCATCTTGTTGGGCCTCATGTATTCAGATAGAAGACAAAGGCAGGCCTAACACAGTCATAAAACCTAACTCAGGCCCCCACATACCAAGTCGTAAATCTTACTGATAAAAACCGTGCCAAAATCTAACAAAGGGAGTCCAAAACAGACTACAAACCCCATGAAGCCTTGCTCACTAAAGGATTGAACTCTCAACTCCTATTGGATGAGGCACACAACAGAACGTCCCTCAACCATGACTTCATCAGTAGTAGAATTACCTCTGAATTGCTTCCGGGATTTGCTTCCAGCAACTTTACTCACCGTGTGTAGACGCAGCTCATCGCTGCTCTCAGGTGCAGCCTCATGGCACAAGGAAGTAACGTCCGACTTGAAACTGTGGCCATACAATCTCCATCTCGCTGGACGAGTTGAGATTACTCTGTGTTCAACTAAACACTCTAACGGATCCGAAGGAGACTGCCGAGCAATCCGCATCTTCATCCGTTTGCCTACAGAAGTGAAGAGTCGACGTTTCTGATTTCTCCGCTAGCCCGCCGAGAATCAGCAGCCATACCGCCTGCCGACAGAGTGAGGAAACAGCCTCCCGTCATCACCCGAGCCTCGAGGAACCAAGTCTGAGTTAAAGGACGGATGAACACACATTCTGCATCCTCATGCGATTCAAGTAAGAGGTTTACGTCTGAGCAGAGGTAGAATATTATAGTGTGTTATTCTTGTGTACCAAGGTTTTTGCTTGTACAGTTTACGGACCACCATGTCCACTCATTATTAATACTCAGGGTATTAATTATCACGAATTTGATTTGCTGTATTGCGGTCCAACCACATTGGGCTGTTTGGTCCGCCATCACGGGTGAGACCGGCAAACTGAGTTTATCCAATAAAGAATCAAAGAACACAGAACGGTTTACGAGCCGTCCACCGCGTCTCTGAGTGATAAACTAACAGCTGCTTTCTCTCCCACGATCGCGAAATCGGCTTTGGGGCCGTCACTTAATTCTCTCTCTCTCTCTCGTACTAACCACACACACACACACGCGCAACCTCTCACAAACATTCTGGCACACATTTTTGGCTAGTAGATAGCTTCGTGATAAAGCTCAGCTTTGTCCCTAAGCTACCATTGACTGGTTTCTCTCCGCCCACATTCGCGGTCATATTTCCTGGCCGGAAGTCTCACGTGACATACTCTCCACGAGAGTCACGTCCGCCATTTTGTGCACGTCCCTCCTTACACACACACACACACACACACACACACACACACACACTCTCTCACACACACACCCTCATGTGTTATAGGATTATTTTGATTTCCATATCTAATCATATCACTGTTTAGTTTGTAGTTGTAAGTCGGAAGTTTATTGACTGCATTGTATTAATTATTAATTGACATTACTGCATAAATAAACTTTGTTATATTACAAAGAGAAGTGTTTTGGTTTGTTTTGCCTACACCTGTGTCATGCTGACGGGATGTCAGTGCTCGGATTCAAGCCTTCATTCATTGTTTTTTTTTCCCGAAAATCGATATTCTTCAGATGTCGATTTTCCTATAAAAAAAAGCAATCTAATATTGAGACTGTTATACTATCTGGTTATTAGTCCTTGATTCCATGGTGGTGCCCCGTCAATGTTAATCCTTATTAATATTCTATTGATTTTTGATAATTGATAATTGTCTTTGATGATTGTTGAATTTGAATGATCAATAAGCTAGTGTTAATTTTAATTAATGTTTCATTGATGTTAATGATTAGTGATTATCTTTGATAATTGTTGATTTAAAGGATTAAAAAAAGCTAACATTGATTCTCATCAATGTTCTATTAATTTTAATAATTAATAATTATCTTTGATAATTATTAATTATTGCTAATAACCAAACCTGCTCCTAAACGTAGCGCACTACATTTACTAGAGCCCCATATGAGGTTTTAATGAGTTAGATTCAATTAATTAATTTAAATATTCATTAAAATCTAAAGACATAATTATTAATTATTTCTGATAGTAACACTGATCTAAACAACCAGTAAAGCCCTACAATCTACACTACACACTGCTCTCTCCCACCTGGAAAAAAGGAACACTTATGTGAGAATGCTGGTTGTAGACTACAGCTCAGCATTCAACACCATAGTGCCCTCCAAGCTTGGTGAGAAACTCCGGGCTCTGGGCTTAAACAGCTCACTGTGCAGCTGGATCACGGACTTCCTTTCAAGCAGACACCAGGTGGTTAGAATGGGCAGTAACATCTCCTCATCACTGACCCTCAACACTGGAGCCCCACAGAGCTGTGTTCTCAGCCCATTCCTGTATTCCCTGTACACTCATGACTGTGTGGCAACACATAGCTCCAATGCCATCATAAAGTTTGCTGATGATACGACGGTGGTAGGTCTGATCACTGACAATGATGAAACAGCCTACAGAGAGGAGGTGCACACTCTGACACGCTGGTGTCAAGAGCACAACCTCTCCCTCAACATCAGCAAGACAAAAGAGCTTGTGGTGGACTTCAGGAGAAGAGAAAGAGAACACAGCCCCATCACCATCAATGGAGCACCAGTGGAGAGAGTCAGCAGCTTCAAGTTCCTGGGTGTCCACCCACAGGAACTCACATGGTCTGTCCACACTGAGGCCATTGTGAAGAAGGCTCATCAGCGCCTCTTCTTCCTGAGACGGCTGAGGAAGTTTGGAATGAACCACCACATCCTCACACGGTTCTACACCAGCACTGTAGAGAGCATCCTGACCGGCTGCATCTCCGCCCGGTATGGGAATAGCACCGCCCACAACTGCAAAGCCCTGTAAAGGGTGGTGCGAACTGCCAGACACATCATCGAAGGTGAGCTTCCCTCCCTCCAGGACATATATACCAGGTGTTGTGTGAGAAAATCACGGAGAATCATCAGAGACTCCAGCCACCCGAGCCATGGGCTGCTCTCACTGCTACCATCAGGCAGGCAGTATCACAGCATCAGGACCCGCACCAGCCGACTTCATGACAGCTTCTTCCCCCAAGCAATCAGACTTTTGAACTCTTGATCTCTCACGATCAATATACATCAGCACTGCACTTTATTAATCTTATTATCTCACACTGGACTGTCATAATTATATTCTCTCTTAACAACACACTGGCAACTGACTATCAGCCGACAGCCTGAATGTCAATACAGTACAATACAACCTACTGTACATTTTAGATATACTATATATACTATTTTTTATTGTATAGTGTGTATTCTATATTGTGTGTATTGTATACTGTACATTGTATGTTATTATTTGTATATTGTGTTGTGTGTAATTATGTGTATATTAGATTTTAAATTGTGTTGTGTAAATCTGATGTTTATTGTAATTTGGTATATGTCTCATCACTGTCATGACTACTATGTTGCTCGGAACTGCACCCAATAATTTCACACACTATTGCACTTGTGTATATGGTTGTGTGACAATAAAAGTGATTTGATATATATATATATATTGTAACAAGTTCTCTTGGGCAATGAAGGAGTCAGGAGGCAACGAAGCTTAACAAAATAACAAAATAAACTTTTTCTTAAACACTCAGATAATCAAAACATTCAGTAAGCATCCAGTTCATGCTCTCTCTCTCTTTTCTGTGGGGGGACGGCAGCGTGCCTCAGATCCTCGGTGGCCGGCAGTGATGCTCTGTACTTGGGCGGACGGCCGCGGCTGCTCCTCGGTCGGCTGGTAGTGGCCAGGACTCCACGACAGCGCATCCCTCCTCCTTCCTGGGTTTCGCCACCAATGTAACAGGGGGTAGTAAATTCTAGAGACTGTTGTGTGTGAAAATCCCAGAAGATCAGCAGTTACAGAAATACTCAAACCAGCCCGTCTGGCACCAACAATCATGCATGCGATTATCTAATCAGCTTATCGTGAGGCAGCAGTTCAGTGGATAAAATCATTCAGATACATGTCAGGAGCTTCAGTTAATGTTCACATCAACCATCAGAATGGGGAAACATGTGATCTCAGTGATTTGGAGTGTGGCATGATGGTTGGTGCCAGACGGACAGCGACTCTTAAGAAACACTTAAAGTGCATCGCTGCAAAGTGCAATTTTGGGAAATGCCCGTGAAAAAGGAAAGAAAGTTTGTAACTTCGCATGTACGTAGAGAACGCTCGTAAGAGCACAGATCAATCATTATTGGGAAACGCAGCCCTGACCAATTCTGTATGACAGATCATTCAGTGAAGTATATGTCAAAAAGATTAAACAGCTAATACGTTGTTCTGAACGATTCATTAAAAGAACCCAATCGTAAGTCACACATTTATTTGTGAATCGTAGGGGTTCAACAGGGCTAAAGGCACACCTTAAGGAAAATTAGCTTTTTTACAAGTCTCAAAGTGTATTAAGATTCAAGAAATACATTTCTTGTTATTGAATATTGATGGAGCAACAAAATTTGTGTGAAAAAATATCAACAGAAATATCAATTGAATAAATTTCATTTTTTTTTTTTCAAAAAAGGTGGCGAGGGGGCATTTTAAATGCAAAATATTTCAACTTTAATCTCGTATTGCTATGACTTTATTCTCAAAATGTTGACTTTATTCTCAAAATATTATGACTTTAATCTCAAAATCTTGACTTTATTCTCAAAATATTATGACTTTAATATCGTAATTTTGAATTTATTCTCAAAGTATTATGACTTTATTTTCGAAATCTTCGATTTTGTTTTGTTTTTTTCCATGGCACTAAAACACCGTTGTACTGTACAATTGACCCTCTTTGTTTTTTGTTTTTTTTTATAAGCTCTTACTTCTGGGTATGCCATTTAAGCATTAAATCCTTAAAAATGCCTTCAGGGTGTAAGGGGTTAAATTAACCTTTATTTTCTATAAAAAAGAAAAATTGTAGAAATAATTATCAGCCAAAACATTATGACCACCTGCCTAATAATCTGTTGGTCCTCCACGTGCCGCAAACAGCGCCAACCCGCCGAGGTATGGACTCTACAAGACCCCTGAAGGTGTCCTGTGGTATCTGGCACCAAGATATCAGCAGCAAATCTTTCAATTCCTATAGGTTCTGAGGTGGAGCCACTGTGGATTGGACTTGTTGGTTCAGCACATCCCACAGATGCTCAATTGGATTGAGATCTGGGGAATTTGGAGGCCAGGACAACACATTGAACTCTTCATCATGTTCCTCAAACTATTCGCAAACAATGTATGCAGTGTGGCAGGGTGCATTATCCTGCTGAAGGAGGCCACTGCCATCAGGGAATACCATTGCCATGAAGGGGTGTACCTGGTCTGCAACGATGTTTAGGCAGGTGGCACATGTCAAATTGATGTCCACATGAATGGCAGGACCCAGGGTTTCCCAGCAGAACATTGCCCAGAGCATCACACTCCCTCAACTGGCTTGTCGTCTTCCCACAGTGCATGCTGGTGCCATTACTTCCCTATGTTAATGGCACACACGTACACGGCCATCCACGTGATGTAAAAGAAAACAGGACTCATCTGACCAGACGACCTTCTTCCACTGCTCCAAGGTCCAGTTCTGACGCTTGCGTGCCCATTGTAGGCATTTGAGACAGTGGACAGGGGTCATCATGGGCGCTCTGACCAGTCTGCAGCTACGCAGCCCCATACACAGCAGGGTGCGATACACTGTGTTGTGACACATTCCTCTGGTAGCCATCATTCAAATTTTCTGTGACTTGTGCCACAGTAGACCTTCTATCAGTTCGGACCAGACAGGATAGCCTTCGTTGCCCTCACACACCAGTGAGCCTTGGGCGCCCAACACCCTGTTGCCCATTTGTGGTTTGTCCCTCTTCGGACCTCTCCTACTCCCCACTGCTGACCGGGAACACCCCACAAGCTTTGCCATTTCAGAGATGCTCTGACCCAGTTATTTGGCCATAACAATTTGGCCCTTGTCAAAGTCACTAAGGTCTCTGCTCCTGCCCATTTCTTCATGTGGCCTTGTTAGGAGATGATCAACATTATTCGCTTCACCTGTGAGTGGTAATATTGTTTTGGCTCATCAAATATGTAAATATGTGAGAATCTGTAAATGCATATGCAAATGAATTAGCTGACCCACACTGCTCCACACATTAAGGCTGGGACTGAAACTTGTACATTGTTTTATCTTTTATGTAGAGAGTAGTTTTCTTCCATACTGAAAACTGATTCTTCTAGGAAGAGCAAAGTCCCATGAAAACACAAAATAAATGTAACGAAGGCTAAATTTCACTAAAATATCTTCATAATCCTCTATGATTTCTGCACCATCCATCATTGTGCATTTTGGTGTATTTTAGTAGCAGTACCTCTCTGCAGGTAATAAGGTTGTTGGGTCCAACAGCGTCTGTCTAATTAAAAATACACAGTTAAGTTCAGAGTCATTGTTTTATTATATGTGGACAATATATGTGAGCCCTTCACAATTTGAAAAAGAAAAAGTGATATTAACCTTTGCGCACGTGAGTTTCTCCTGTACTGATGGACCCCAGATTCGAACCGGTGAGATTCGATACATCCTGATCCATAACTGTTCTAGGAAGACAATATGTCAAAGAATTCAAAATCCTCGGGCTCTGGAGACGTTAAAAGACACTTACTTGCTCAAGCTGATGCCCCTCCGGAGGCCTCGAGCCAGGGAGTCGATTTGGCCGGAGAGGTGAAAGAAATTCGCTGACAATTGCTGAACGCATCAGCAATGCTGACGAAGGTCATTGCTGATTTGGAGGATCTTGCTGTGATACATTGATCGTTCACGGCCATGGAGATGAAATTCACTGAGATGGTTACAAGAGTGGTGGATGTCGAGAAGCAGATTGATTATCTGGAGTTATTGGAGAGGGAATTAGCTGCTAATCCGCTAGTGACCAAGGCGGATTTGGAGTGCGTCTGGCAGAAGTTAGAGGATTTGGAGAATCGTAACCAGTGGAATAACGTCTGAATTGTTGGAATTCCTGAGGGAGCAGAGGGTCAGAATATGGTGGAATTTCTGGACGGGCTCTTTCCGAATATGCTTGACATAACAGGCCATAAACTGGAAATCAAGCAAGCTCACAGGGTCCCGGCTCGGTGTTCTGCTGAGGGAGAAAGGCCCCGTTCAATTCTGGCCAAATTTCTGAGATCATCCAATAAAGATCTTGTGTTACGCGAGGAGTAAAGGAAGCCTTTCTTGGATGAACCACCGCATTTTCTTGTTCCCAGACTTTGCGAATTCGACAAGAGGGAAACGTGATCAATTCAAGGAATGCAAGAAACTCTTACATCAACATAAGGTCGCTTTTGCACTGATGTTCCCGGCCAAATTGAGAATAGATAGTAAGGATGGCCATAAAGTATTTACAATTGTTAATTGTTCTTCATAAAGTCAATGGAACGAGTAAGTAATTTTGTGGTACTCACGTTGCAACCAAGTGAGCCTGACTCACTGAACATTCACTTGACCATTCGAGGAAACTGAGCGCCTTTTTTGTTTCTTTTTGTGCTGGTTCCGCCTAGCGGCTGGAGTTTGTTTTATGTAGCAGCACTCCCTCAGGACAGTTTTGTGGATGAATCTGCATGTTCTTTGTGCTTATGCCTCCTATTGGTGGGAGTTTGGTTTGTGGAGTATTTCTAGCTGGACATTGGAGCGATTGAGTCATTTGTTGCACTCATGTAGCAGTTGAATGGGCCAGCTCACTGAACATTCGTTTGACTGTCCGAGGAAACTGAATGGCCTTATATATATATATATATATATATATATATATATATATATATATATATATATATATATATATTATTATTATTATTATATTTTGTGTGTGTGTGTGTGTGTGTGTGTGTGTATATGTGTGTGTGCTGGTTCCACTAGAGGCTGGAGTTTGTTTTGTGGAGGAACACACCTTCGGGACAGTTATGTGGATGAATCTACACGTACTTTGTGTTTATCCCCCCTATTGGCTGGAGTTTGTTTTATAGATTATCTTCTGTTGTGTAATTCTGTTTAACAAAATTTGTATAGAAACACCGGACTTGAGCAATCCGACAGCAAAGTTGTCGCGGGGGCTCTCGTAGGCGTACATGGACTGTTTGAGTTTAGAGGGATGGACGCCAGTTGCCGCCATCATGCACAGGGTTAATGCGCACATTTTGTTCTGTTTGTTTGGTTAGGGGGGAAGTTTGGAGTTTGATTATTGCACTAATGTGGAATGTGGTCTTTATAATTTTATTTTTGACACACAATCTATTTTTTCTAATATGTAAAAATGTCAAATGTTAGTATAAGTGGATTGTCTCTCTCCACGTGGAACGTGAATGGGTTGGGACACCCCATAAAAAGAAGAAAAGTTATTTCTCTTCTTAAACGTAATAAATATGATATAGTGTTTCTTCAAGAAATGCATCTTTCCCCACAGGAAGCTGCAAAATTTGGGAAGACATGTTTTCTTTAGTGCTGGCTCAAGTAAGAGCAGGGGAGTCATTACACTGATAAGTAAGCATCTACAGTTCAAATGTCTCAAACAGATTAAAGATAAATTAGGAAGAGTCATTATTGTTTCAGAGGAAATGCAGGGGCAAAGTTTGATTTTGACTAATATTTACGCACCTAACGCTGATGATCAGGGCTTTATTATAGATCTTGAAGGGATGTTGCAAGCCGCTGGCACCCCTCATGATATAATATTGGGAGGAGACTTTAATCTTTTGATGGACTCAGTCCTTGATCATAGTGAAGCAAAAGTGTGTAAGCCCCCTAGAGCAAAACTGACGCTTCACAGGATGTATAAAAATCTTGGTCTCACAGATACTTGAAGACTTTTGAACCCATCCGGTAGGGACTATACATTTTTTTCATCAATCCATAAGATTTATTCTAGAATAGATTTTCTTTTTATATCTAAGTCCCTCATTTCATCTGTTGTTGATTGCACAATTGGAAGCATCTTAATCTCAGATCATGCCCTGGTGAGTTTAGAGATGTTGCCACACAGAGAAAAATAAATCATATAGTTGGTGCTTTAATGCATCTCTTTTGCAAAATCCTGAATTCCAACAAATGTTAAAGGCTGAAATCAATGTTTATATGGAGACCAACTGGTCCTCAGTATCCTCTGTGGGCATGGCTTGGGAGGCCCTTAAGGTGGTTCTTAGGGGTCAGATCATACAGTATGCCTCATTCATCAAAAAATGTAAAGTACAAGAACTCGTGGGGTTGGAAGGTAACATTAAAAGTGCCAAGGCAGAGCTGAAGTGCCGAATGTCATCTGATGACTGAGCTGAAGCACCTCATAGAATTGACCCAACTGAAATACAGATATAATACTATTTTGTCGAGGAAGGTGTGGTTTTGGCTATTCAGGGCAAGACAGTCATACTTTGAGTCGGGGGACAATGCAGTTAAGCTTTTGGCTAGATACCTGTATATAAAGCAGAGAGAGACTTTTTCTACAATTCCCTCAGTGAAATCTGCTGGTGGTGAAATGTTTACCATGGCTATTAATATTAATAATGCTTTTAAAGGTTTCTTGATCTCTATAGCTCCACGACTTCGTCTACTGATGAAGATATTTGAAACTTTGTGGAACCATTAGAACTCCATAAACCTATGTCTGAGCAAAATAATTCTCTTGATTTTGAGTTAACTTTGGAGGAGCTTGGTGAGGTAATTAAGGCCTTGCCTACAGGCAAGGCACCGGGGCCAGATGGCTTTGCCGCTGAATTATTTTAATCTTATGCTACAGAACAGGCTCCACTTTTGTTAGAAGTTTATACAGAGTCATTAAAGAATGGAAAGCTTCTGCCAACCATGACACAAGCCCGGATCAGTATGATTCTTAAAAAGGACAAAGATCCAAGCGAGTGTAAGAGTAACAATTTCCCTGATCCAGCTAGACGTAAAAATATTGTCAAAAATTCTGGCTAACCGATTAGGTAAAGTTATGACATCTCTTATACATATAGATCAGGTGGGGTTTATTCGGGGCCGCAGCTCTTCTGATAACATTAGCCGTTTCAACAATATCATGTGGTCAGTGGCGAATGATCAGACTCCGATCACTGCCATGTCACTTGACACTGAAAAGGCATTTTATATGGTAGACTGGGATTATCTTTTTACGATTTTGGAAATATATGGGTTCGGGAATACTTTTATTGGATGGATTAAGTTACTTTATAGACACCCGGTAGCGGCGGTACAAAAAAATTGATTAATTTCAGATTGTTTTACTCTGGATAGGGGCACCCGGCAGGGTTGCTCTCTTTCCCCATTATTGTTCTGTCTTGCCCTGGAACCATTAGCAGCCATGATAAGAAGGGAAGATGATTTTCCAGGGGTGGTGGCGGGAGGTATGGTGCATAAGCTTTTGCTTTACACTGATAATATTTTATTATTTGCCTCTGACCCCATTACATCTATGCCTTGCCTCCACAGAATTATTAATTCCTTTTCTAATTTCTCAGGATACAGAGTCATTTGGTCTAAATCTGAAGCTTTGGCTCTAACAGCGTACTGCCCAGTAACAGATTTTCAGCCATGCACCTTCCAGTGGCCCAAAAAGGGCATTAAGTATTTGGGCATTTTATTCCCAGCAAATTTGTGTGATTTAGTTAGAGTTAATTTTGACCCCTTAATAAAAAGGTTTTCGAGCAATGTGGGCAGGTGGGCTTCATTACATTTATCTATGTTTGGGAAGGTTAATGATATTAAAATGAATTGTATTCCAAAATTTAACTACCTGTTACAATCTCTCCCTGTAGATGTCCCCCTCTCTTATTTCAAGCAATTTGATAGCATAGCGAAGTCCTTCATTTGGAATGGTAATTGTTTTCATTTACACTTTAATAAGTTACATAGGCTGATTGACAAATGTGGGCTAGGCCTACCCAAATGTGGGCTAGTGGATTGTGAGGGGGGTTACTGCACTCGGTGATCTATATGAGAGTGGAGTGTTGAGATCTTTTGAAAATTTGGTTCAACATTTGGGATTCCCAGATCTCAGTTCTATAGGTATTTACAGCTGTGCCACCTGCTCTGTACTGTTTTTGGGAGTAACAACCCCCCCCCCCCGCCCCAAAAGCGGCAGATACTCTGGGAGAGGTGATTACTGCTTTTGGAAATGTCATGAAACATCAGTGTATTACTCCCTGCTAATTCAGAGTCTGGGGGTCCGAGCTTTAACTTCTATCAAGAGATTATGGGAGAAAGATTTTAACTTGGTATTTGAGGAGGGAGTGTGGGCTAGGATTCTAAAAAACATCAAGTCTGCATCTAGAGATGCAAGGGTGCACCTTATGCAATTCAAGATTTTACATAGATTCTATTGGACCGCCTCTAGATTGTATAGGCTTGGTCTTAAAGACACACCCACCTGCTGGCGATGCCAATCAGAAAATGGAGACACAACCCATATTTTTTGGTGGTGTGTTAAGATCCAAGAATTTTGTTTGAAGATTCAGAGTTTTATATGTGATGTTTTGGGCACTCAAATTTAATTTAGCCCCAGACTTTGTATTTTGGGTGATGGGGCGGTCATCAGTATGGGGGATAAACATAAAAAATTGGGTTTTGACCAGTGATATGATTGGTAGGCAGGTTATTTTAAGGGGATGGAAGTCAGATGGAGCTTCAAGCAGGAGGTGTCAAGCAGAAGGCTAGGGTTTTGGGATTTGTTTGATAGGAAATGGGGCAATTATTTAGTGTTTTGGGGGTCTCTCGAGGAGGGGCTGTGGAGAAAGAGGTTTAGTTTTAATGATATACTCTATGATTATATATATATATATATATATATATATATATATATATATATATATATATATATATATAATTTATTTATTTATTTATTTATTTATTTATTTTTTGTGTGTGTGTATTCTTATTTGTGACCACAAGGTTGTTTGTTGGGGGTCAGGGTGGGATTGGTGATTGGGGAGGGTGAGGGGTAATAGTGGGGGTTAAATGTTGATTCAGTGTATATATGTTGTGTTTTTTCTTTGTTATATGACCACAAATCAATAAAAAATGTTAATTGAAAAATAAAATACCTTACCTTACACTTCACAGCAGATGCACTGAAGGACAGATTATATCACAGCAGGTGCACTGAAGGTCAGATTATATATTATCAAACATATAATGTGGTTTTTATATGTTTATAATGATTGATTATGATAGATAAGATGCGATCACAAATGCACTTGCCGGCTATGCGCACTGCCATATTGCTTACATGCAGTGAAATTGGGATTCTGAGTTCGTGATAGAAGCATAAGTTTTAAAAACATAGCCCTTCCAATTTTCCAGCACCGGAAGTGGTGAGAATGAGTGATGGATGGAATGGGAGAAGGATCAAGTGGACTGACTAGTTTGTATATTCTTTATTTGTCATCAGAAAACATGGTCGCATCACTGCATTAAAACAGTGCGCTTAGACAGTAACGGCTTTAAATGTTTGTTTATTGATTGTTTGAATGTTTGTAACATAAAATAAAGATATTGTGATGTTGAAAAACTATTTGAGCAGCTGGTTCATTATGACAATCGCTTCAGTTCCTCTTTTGCTGGTAAACAGCAGTAATAATGCAGATCACACCAGTTTCATTGTATGCGTCTGAGCACATCCTTGTGTAATCACACTGGTGAGTGTGCTAATTCCAAGTGCAATTTTCGCGTCAGCGCGAAGTGGGCTTGTGTGGGAGTGTTTGCATGTAAACTGTGGGTGTACTGTATGTCAATGAAATGGCGCAAAGCACAATTTGCTATTTTCCTGTGAAATAGGTCATTGTGCTAAGATGTTTGAGAAGCACATCTATTCTCAGCGCAATGTTTAAATCAGTTCCTGCATATGCAGTATGGAGATTCCACCAAGCAGGTGTTAATAAAGTTCATGTCCAAACTCTGAAAATATAGTAAAATCAAATTATGTCTATGACAGAAACTGTTCTAGCCGTTTTATGAAACAAAAATGTATGAGATTTGTATTAAACTTTCTATAGGTCATGGTTTACTTTTCAATTATTATTATTATTAAGTTTATATTTACAATTGTGTTTATGATGCAATTTGTATTTATATTTTTCCACCTGTTGTTGGAGAGTGATTTTTAAGTCTACATAAGAGGCCGGTGGAAGAAGTTGGAGAGGGTAAAGCTTTTAGTTTGAAATGTAATTTGAATTTAGAAGTACCTTTTTTGTGTTTCAATAAATTAATGTAATTTTTAAAGCGAAATTAGAACTGAAGCGCATGCAAATAAAAAAAAACAGCCTACATCCAAATCCTTATGAGAACCACATTTTCCACATGTATAAAAGGACAGTGTCGTTGTCATAGAAAAATAACTGACATTCCCTATCTGTCACTCACTCGATGTTGTGTCGATGTAGTGACACTAGGGGTCACACTTGGGAGCCCGAGACACCTCTGGTCTTTGATAAAAGGCCAATGAAAATTGCCGAGTGGTATTTGCATGCCACTCCCCCGGACATACGGGTATAAAAGGAGCTGGTATGCAACCACACATTCAGATTTTCTCTTCGGAGCTGAACGGTCATGCTCACTGAGCTGAATTCTACTGTTCATTCACCTCTGCTGGATCTGATGGCGCATTTCAGCGGCTTCTTCCTCCTCTGCACTGATGCACTGCAGAGAACACCCCTGGGCGCTTCGGCAAAAAACAAAGAGAGTATATTTTCTGAAAGAGTTTATCCCTCTAAAAGAGTATATTTCTCTAAAAGAGCGGCACACACAGAATGTCTTTTTAAAGACACGTCTTTTTAAAGATGCCTTTCCGATTCTGTGCTATTCCTGGTTGTGCTCGTTATCTCTCAACGTCGGATAGCCATGATTGCTGTCTTTCGTGTCTGGGCGCATAAGGAAGCAAGCCACCCCAGCGGCTTCCCGCCTCGGTCCTTCTACCTATGGGTATGAGGCCAGCACGGCTAGCACTGGGGGTGATTTGGAGACCCCAATGGGATCGCCTCTGCCGGGTATCCCCCCACGTACCTCCCATTCCCCAGCGCGCTCGTCTGCCCCAGTCTCACGGTGAGTCTGGCTTCTTGTTCGGAGCTCGCGAAGATGATGAGCTCTCAAGCGCAGCATCGGAGAGCGAGCTTATCCAGTCAGATGCAGAAGCCTCAGCTGGACTCCCCCCCTCGGGAATGATTGCCCAGTCACAGGCTGATGCCGAAATGATGGACATGCTTTCCCGGGCAGTTCTCCCCTGAACCCTCGCGGCTTGACGATTGGTTCCTGGGCTCGCGGCCCTTTCTAGTAAGATCTTTGATATTAGGGCAAAAATCATATTCTTGATAATAATTTTTGTATTGTTTTCCTGTAAAAATATCAAAACAATTAGATTTATCTTGTTTTAGAACCAACACTGCATAAGATATTTAGGTTTTTCAGAGAATGTAATTTTAACATGTGTATTTTGTCTTACGGTACTGGCAGAGATTTATAGTCAAAACAAGTGAAAAAATCTACCAGTGCTGAAGAAGTAATCCAAAGTATTTAGAATATGTTACTGACCTTGAGTAATCTAACGGAATACTTTTCAAATTACATTTTACAGCATGTATTCTGTAATCTGTAGTGGAATACATTTCAAAAGTAACCCTCCCAACCCTGATCGCTGGTGCTTGACAGGAAATGGAATATGTAATAGGACACAGACGGTGCAATAACCAGAGAAGAACCTCCCAATTAAATTGCACTTGACCCAGCCCATTAGCGCTTTGCGTGTGGAATTTCACCAAACCCACTCGAGCCTAGACTTAGGGTGCTTTCACACTGGCAGTTTAGTTCGAAACAAAGCACGTGTTCGCATGAAAAATTGGTAATGTGAAAGCTGTCATGCGGACCAGGGAGCACACTGCGGTACCGAACCCAAGACCACCTGTAGGAAATGGTCTGAGTTCGGTTGCAATGGAACTGTAGCGTGATTCACGTGAATGTGTAAGGAACTCGGACTCGGGTGCGCACTCGTTCAGGAAGTAAAGTAAACTGCAAATGCGTTTTTCATTCCTGAAAGTCCCAAAAAAGTAATGACACCACAATGATATACAAGTACAGTCAACACTATAAATACAGTCTGTCTGTCTGTCTATCTATCTGTCTATCTATCTATTTATCTATCTATTATATAAATACTATTATAGGTTATAAATATAGGGTATAATAGGAGATGACAGTGGCGATAACTTCACCTTGGACATGAGCGTAAGCGTGCAGTGTAAACAAAGATGCAAATGAATTCCTTGCAATCAGCTGTCTCCTCAAAAAATGGCGTTTGCGAGCAGCAGCAAGCCACCTTCCCCTGGACATCTGATAAGTTAAGCCATTAAGCGCACAAATACACAGTTGTCGTTCACTCTGCTGTGCATAATATCACCAAAATAACAAAAAAACAAAAAGTATGATGAGTCGCATTGTGTTCTCCATGCATGTTTGTGATGACGTAAGACGAACGCAAATGGACCTGGGTTCGATAGAATCAAGTGAGTGTGAAATCAGACCAATGCTGCGGGGGGCACCGGGAACAATGGCACTCGGAATCGGACCGCAGCAAACGTGCCCAGTGTGAAAGCCCCCTTAGTGCGTGCTTACACGAAATTACCAAAACCTCATGGCCATGCCCATTGACTTTGTGCCCATTGATTTTCTGCTTATGATTTATCGCATAATGCTGTGCTTAGCACTAGCACACTTAAAAGTAGGGCCCAAAGTGTGTTTTTTTTTTTTTTTTAACTGGGCAAAATGTTTGTGCATAAATAAATAACTGAAAAAAATTCTATATGGATCACAAATTCATTCTCTATCACTCACATGCTTAGTGGAGAAGCAGAGAGAAGTATTCTCACCAAACACAGCTGGAAGACATAGTGTTGCTGCTTTTTAACTGTAAACCTATGACAAAAAGATATTACATTGTATTAATTAATTACAGTGTATAAATTCATGGCAAAAATAGATCTTAAAGAAGAAATAGAGTACTTAAGAGTATTTAAAACTCACATAATCTGCAGCCATATGTTGTTATCAGACCAGGCAATGACTCTGATACTAAATAGAGGGATGGATACCTGAAATCACAATAAAAATCCAAAAATATGAGCTCCTTTTTCAGAACATAATGTCAGTATTTTAAAGAAAATTACAAAATGACAGATCATTTGCATTTGCATGTTCTGATGATACATCATGATGGCGCCGCAGATGGCCACCTCGGTGTGGAGCGCTTCTATTGTTTTGTTGTTTTTGTTTGTATGTCCTGTGTTTAGTAATCTTTTTCCAGTCAGTTTTACCAGAGACGAACTGCTGAACATTCAACAGCATATACCAGTCAATCTTTTCCCGGATTTCGAATATTCAGATATTTTGTTTGACATTTTAGTCAGAGGCGTGGCTGTGTTGTTTCAACGCGCTATGAGACGCAGGCGAGGGAGATGAGCAGGCGCGCTGGTCAAGCTCCGACAGCAGGGCTTTCGAACAACGCTGCCGAGCATTCATCTAGCGAATCTCTGCTCTCTTCCTAACAAAACGGACGAACTACATCTCCTCACCCGCACAAACAAGGACTTTTCAACCTCTGCTGCCTTGTGCTTCACAGAAACCTGGCTGAGTGAAGCCATTCCAGACAGCGCATTACATCTGCTGGGCTTTCAGCTGTTCAGAGCGGATCGCATCACGGAGATAACGGGGAAAACGAGAGGTGGTGGAACATGCTTTTACATCAATGAAAGTTGGTGTACAGATGTAATAACATTAAAGAAGATGTGCTGTCCTAATTTGGAAGCGCTCTTTATTAACTGTAAGCATTTCTACTTGCCACAGGAGTTTTCCTAGTTTATTCTGGTGTTTATATCGCTCCAAACGCGTGTTTGAATGCCGCGCTGCCACAGCTGGCTGATCAAATCACAGACACGGAACAACAATACCTGGACTCAGTTATTATTATTCTTGGGGATTTTAACAAAGCAAATGTCACACGTGAACTGCCCAAATATAAACAGCACATTACATGCCCAACCAGAGACAAAAATATACTGGATCACTGCTACACAACAATAAAGGATGCATATCACTCTGTTCCTAGAGCAGCTTTGGGATTATCTGATCACTGTCTGGTTCATCTTCTTCCAACCTACAGACAGAAATTAAAATCTGCTAAGCCTTTAGTAAGGACTGTAAAGAGATGGATCAACGAAGCAGAGCTGGAACTACAAGCCTGCTTTGACTGCACTGATTGGAGTGTTTTTGAGGCTGCAGCCACAGACCTGGACAAGCTCACAGATACTGTTACATCATATATCAGTTTCTGTGAGGATATGTGCATTCCTACTAGGACTTATTTAACATTTAACAACGACAAACCATGGTTTACAGCGGAACTCAGGCAGCTTCTTCAGGCCAAAGTGGATGCTTACAGAGTTGGGGATAAAGTCTTGTACAATCAGGCCAGGAACACACTGAATAAGGGAATCAGAGTGGCTAAAAGAAGATACTCTGAGAAGCTGAAAAACAAGTTTTCAGCTAACGACCCTGCATCAGTGTGGAGTGGCATGAAGCAACTTACGAATTACAGGACTCCTACCGCCAACACTGTGGTGGACCAACAACTGGCTGATGACCTGAATGTGTTCTACTGCAGATTTGAAAGGCCCAATCTCACACCCCACACCCACTCTGACCTTCACTTCACACAAACACCAACACTCAACCTACACTTAAGATCTGTGAAGATGATGTGAGCCGTGTCTTTCGAAAACAAAGGGCCCAGATGGCGTTTCACCTGCATGTCTTAGATCCTGTGCTAACCAGCTGGCCCCCATCTTCACACAGATCTTCAACAGATCACTGGAGCAGTGTGAAGTCCCATGCTGCTTCAAATGTTCCACTATCATCCCCATCCCAAAGAAACCAAAAATCACAGGACTTAATGACTACAGACCTGACGTCTGTGGTCATGAAGTCATTTGAGAGACTGGTTTTGGCCCACCTGAAGGACATCACTGGACCCTTTCTAGATCTCCTTCAATTTGCTTATCGAGCAAATAGGTCTGTGGATGATGCAGTCAACATGGGATTGCATCATATCCTGCAACATCTGGACAGACCAGGGACATATGCAAGGATCCTTTTTGTGGACTTCAGTTCGGCTTTCAACACCATCATCCCAGCTATACTTTGGACTAAATTACACCAACTCTCTGTTCCCACATCTATCTGTCAGTGGATTACCAGCTTTCTGACAGACAGGCAGCAGCTTGTGAGGAAATTCACTTCCAGCACCTGTACAATCAGCACTGGTGCCCCCCAGGGATGTGTGCTCTCCCCACTACTCTTCTTTCTCTACACCAACGACTGCATTGCCAAGGACCCCTCTGTCAAGCTCCTGAAGTTTGCAGACAACACCACTGTCATCGGCCTCATCCGAGATGATGATGAGTCTGCATACAGAAGGGAGGTTAAACAGCTGGCTGTCTGGTGCAGTCAAAACAACCTTGAGCTGAACACGCTCAAAACGGTGGAAATGATTGTGGACTTTAGGAGGAACCCCCAACACTGTCCCCCCTCACCATTCTAAACAGCACTGTGGCAGCAGTGGAGTCATTCAGGTTCCTCGGCACTACCATCTCACAGGACCTGAAGTGGGAGACCCACATTGACTCCATTGCGAAAAAGGCCCAGCAGAGGTTGTACTTTCTTCGCTAGTTGAGGAAGTTCAACCTGCCACAGGCACTGCTGATACAGTTCTACTCAGCGGTCACTGAGTCTGTCCTCTGCACTTCAATAACTGTCTGGTTTGGTTCAGCTACGAAATCAGACATCAGAAGACTACAAAGGACAGTTCGGACTGCTGAGAGGATTATTGGTTGCCCCTGCCCTCCCTTCAAGAACTGTACACTTCCAGAGTGAGGAAAAGGGCTGGAAAAATCACTCTGGACCCCACTCACCTAGCCCAATACCTTTTTGAACTGTTGCCTTCTGGCCAGCGCTACAGAGCACTGAGCACCAGGACTGTCAGTCACAAGAACAGCTTTTTTCCTCAGGCTATCCATCTCATGAACAGTTAAAACTGCCCCACTGAGCAATAATTATGTGCAATACACTTAAACTACTTCAAAGAGTTCTCATAAAAAAATCCTCCACATGCAGCAATGACAGCTTTGCAGATCCTTGGCATTCTAGCTGTCAGTTTGTCCAGATACTCAGGTGACATTTCACCCCACGCTTCCTGTAGCACTTGCCACAGATGTGGTTGTCTTGTCGGGCACTTCTCACGCACCTTACAGTTTAGCTGATCCCACAAAAGGTTAATGGGGTTAAGATCCATAACACTCTTTTCCAATTATCTGCTGTCCAATGTCTGTGTTTCTTTGCCCACTCTTACCTTTTCTTTTTGTTTTTCTGTTTCAAAAGTGGCTTTTTCTTTGCAATTCTTCCAATAAGGCCTGCACCCCTGAGTCTTATCTTTACTGTTGTACATGAAACTGGTGTTGAGCAGGTAGAATTCAATGAAACTGTCAGCTGAGGACATGTGAGGCATCTATTTCTCAAACTAGAGACTCTGATGTACTTATCCTCTTGTTTAGTTGTACATCTGGCCTTCCACATCTCTTTCTGTCCTTGTTAGAGCCAGTTGTCCTTTGTCTTTGAAGACTGTAGTGTACAGCTTTGTATGAAATCTTCAGTTTTTTTTTGGCAATTTCAGTCATTGCATAGCCTTCATTCCTCAAAACAATGATTGACTGACAAGTTTCTATATATATAATATTTATATAAGCCAGCAAAAAAAGAAACATCCCTTTTTCAGGACACTGTATTTTAAAGATAATTTTGTAAAAATCCAAATAGCTTTACAGATCTTTATTGTAAAGGATTAAAACAATATTTTCCATGCTTGTTCAATGAACCATAAACAATGAATGAACATGCACCTGTGGAACGGTCGTTAAGACACTAACAGCTTACAGACGGTAGGTAATTATGGTCACACTTATAAAAACTTAGGACACTAAAGAGACATTTCTACTGACTCTAAAAAACACCAAAAGAAAGATGCCCAGGGTCTCGTGAATGTGCCTTAGGCATGCTGCATGGAGGCATGAGGACTGCAGATGTGGTCAGGGCAACAAACTGCAATGTCCGTACTGTGAGACGCCTAAGACAGCACTACAGGGAGACAGGAAGGACAGCTGATCGTCCTCGCAGTGGCAGACCAAGTGTAACAACACCTGCACAGGATCAATACATCCGAATAACACACCAGTGGGACAGGTACAGGATGGCAACAACAACTGCCCGAGTTACACCAGGAATGCACAATCCCTCCTCAGTGCTCAGACTGCCCGCAATAGGCTGAGAGAGGCTGGACTGAGGGCTTGTAGGCCTGTTGTAAGGCAGGCCCTTACCAGACATCACCGGCAAGAATTTCGACTATGGGCACATACCCACCTTTGCTGGACCAGACAGGACTGCCAAAAAGTGCTCTTCACTGACGAGTCACAGTTTTGTCTCACCAGGGGTGATGGTCATACTTATGTTTATATTCGAAGGAATGAACGTTACACCGAGGCCTGTACTCTGGAGTGGGATTGATTTGGAGGTGGAAGGTCCATCATGGTCTGGGGTGGTGTGTCACAGCATCATCGGACTGAGCTTGTTGTCATTGCAGGCAATCTCAATGCTGTGCGTTACAGGGAAGACATCCTCCTCCCTCATGTGGTACCCTTCCTGCAGGCTTATCCTGACATGACCCTCCAGCATGACAATGTCACCAGCTATACTGCTCGTTCTGTGTGTGATTTCCTGCAAGACAGGAATGTCAGTGTTTTGCCATGGCCAGCGAAGAGCCCGGATCTCAATCCCATTGAGCACGTCTGGGACCTGCTGGATCAGAGGGTGAGGACTAGGGCCATTCCCCCCAGAAATGTCCGGGAACTTGCAAGTGCCTTGGTGGAAGAGTGGGGTAACATCTCACAGCAAGAACTGGCAAACCTGGTGCAGTCCATGAGGAGGAGATGAACTGCAGTATTTAATGCAGCTGGTGGCCACACCAAATACTGACTGTTACTTTTGATTTTGACCCCCCCCCCTTTGTTCAGGGACACATTATTCCATTTCTGTTAGTCATATGTCTGTGAAACTTGTTCAGTTTATGTCTTAGTTGTTGAATCTTTTTATGTTCATACAAATATTTACACATCTTAAGTTTGCTAAAAAAATAAAAGCAGTTGAAAGTGAGAGGACGTTTCTTTTTTTGCTGAGTTTATATTGTCTTATTGTGTATTTCTATATATACTTATATTTTCTATTAGCTTTTTATTTTTATTCTATTTTTATTTTATTTTATATAATTTCTGTCTTGTTGTTGTATTGTTTGTGCACTGGAAGCTTCTGTCACCAAGACAAATTCCTTGTATGTGTAAGCGTACTTGGCAATAAAGCTCATTCTGATTCATTCTGATTACCTTTACAAGGTAGAGCGTTTGTGCATGTGTGTGTGTGAATGTGCACATGAGCGAAAGCGAGAGAAAAAATGAAAGAAAATAGAGAGATTGCCTGTTGGATTACCTGTGTTTGAGGCTTTTGTCAGAAGAAATATTGATTCAAATCGCCAAGATGTAAGTTTAAGGGTGTTTTCACAGCTAGTTCATTTGAGCACTCCAAGCGCTCTCAGAGTGGTATAACATGTATATGTGAACAACCCAAGTGGTCTCAGACCCCCCTAAAAGGACCCAAAAGCGAGGTGGTCTGAGTATGGTTCGTTTGTGGGTTCTTTTGTGGTTCGATTGATTTGTGAGTTATGAAAGCGAAGAGGTACCAGTCCGCTTTGCATTTTATGACATAAATACCTCGTGGCTTGCCATACATAGCTGTGTTACATACTTCATTTTCCAGTCACAATTTACTGTCCACATATGGGAATTTTAAGCGAATATAGACATACCATGATTACCATGATGTGTTTTTGTGTCTCATATTCCATTCTCGTATTATTTGAGCACCTAAAATGAACGGAACGGCCACATTCAGAGCAGAGCAGTGTGTTAAGATGAACTGCTTTAAAGTGCTCTGATGGGCCTACTGTCTACCGAGGTTCGTTCCAAACTCCCATGAAAATACAAGCGAGGATTTTTATAGTTTCACTTTAATTTTATTTGTGCAATGGCAAATGTTCTTGGCTCATACACACAATGAAAATGACACGCAGGAGGAGATGTTTGCTCCGAGATGATAGATAAAGAAACATATTTTCAAATGCACATAGGATTTCAAATGTTTTCCTTCATGCGAAATAAGGGCTTGTATGTTTTATCGGAGCGCCTTAACGTGAGAGAGAGTGAAGAATTTAGGACAGAAATACAGTATACATTTTTACTATTGCATAATGTAATATAATTGCCGGTGTTGTCTGGGTTTCATAAATGATATAACATATAAATATAACTTTTTATGTAATTCTATCCCTGTGCAATATTTTTTTATGAAAAAGTCACTATTTTTTAAAGCCTTAAAAGTAATCATATAGCCCCATTTGTTTATATGATTTTAAGTTAAATATCAATAAATGACTACTTAAGGTGTAGGCCTATCTGTCATAAGAATACATACACCTTAAGAAGTATGACAATTTGTATGACAATTGCTTATCATAATAATCACAATTATCTATGAAAAATTATTGTCAGCCAAATTTCATAATTGTGACAGCACTAGCTGCAATGGGATCTGAGTTTTTAAGGAGCTGTGGTGTGAATAACAAGGGGTCTGAGACCACAATAATGTGAAGAGGACCAAAAAAAGACACTGGGTCCTCTTTTAAGTCCACTTACATTGTGAACACCAAAGCACTGAGGTCATTTGCAGCTGGTTCCCTTTCTGGTTCACGTTAACCAAACTGCTAAAAAAATGGAAGAACAATGGTAAACTTTCAAATAGGCAAGTACAGTTTAGAATGGTAAAAGGGGTTAAAATCTGGACTTCAATGGACGAATAGACAAAGTGTCCTCATGACTGTAACCGATACATGTAGTTTCAGTCTCCAGTTAGAATTTTGGCTAGTGACTTTGGAATACCACTAGCCAGAGTGGCCGGTGAAACAAAAGTTATTGTCAAGCCCTGGTGAAAGGTTTTCGGCTGCAGATGGCACATGAGTGAAGCAGCATATCAAACAACTGAGGGAATAGGCACTTAGAGTATTTGTGTAGACTGGAATCCGTTTGTTGACTACTTAAACAAAAAATGACATGTTCTTGGAAAATATCTCTACGCGAACGACCTTACAGATGTAGGTCAATTTGCACCAGCTCGATAATAACTCTGCACGCCGGTGTGCTCATGTTGACTAATCTTAACTGACTGAATTGGCTGTTGGCCTCAAAGTAGGTGGAGCTTCAGGTCACATCTACTGATGACATGGTCCAATAGCAGTAAAAATTTGTTTAGCACCCAGTAAGAAGTTTTCCTGAAAGTTCTCCCTGGTGAGCTGTTACGAACCACTAAAACTATCACACACAAAAAAAAATTGTTTTGGCAAGATTTTGTACTAAATGATGTCACACACATTCATTCTTCGATTTCAGGAGAAGTGTGCAGGGGCCTTTAAAGCCATAGTGGTAATAAAAGTGTTATCAATGTGCTACCAATCATGACTTCAAATTTGGTCTACCTCTTTTTAAAGGACTCTGGTGCTGCAAGTCAACCAATCACACGGCGGCTTTGATAGAGTTTATTGACAGTTACATATTCAAAAACCAAAAGAAAATGCACTTTAACCCTATTTATCAACACAATCTTTTACAATAAAGGGTTTTATGACTCGAAATACTCATCAATTGACTTAAAAAAATAGTCTTGATGCAAGTTATCACACAGTTACAGGCACACGATACTTCCCTAATGTAAACTAGATTTCATGACGGTTTAGTGTATAATAGAGTTCAATTACTCTCGATAAACATCTGATTATTTATATCTGTTATCCCAGGAAAAAAATCGATGTAGTAATCCAGAAATCACTTTATTTTCTGTATAGTCACACAGTACAAACCGCACAGATGCAATGAAAACTTAAAACATGTCTCCTGATGAAGTTATACAAACACATACATGTAAAACGGGTGATTCTCTTTGGATACTTTGTTTGTTATATGTTATTTCAGTTAAGGGAATTAAAATTAGTGCAATCCTCTGTGTAGCAGGCTAGCAGCTAAAAGTTAGTTTACAAATGGTGGCTGCGGACTCCTTAAGATTCTCAAAGCTATTTGTGTGTCAGAAGTATTCGACCAACCACAAGCTGCAGCACCTCCCACAGTCTGCCACAGTCCCTATACTCCCCAAAAGTACCTACTCCAGAGTAGGAGCTAGAAATGTCCACAAAAATGGCATTGAGGAACTATAGCTCCTCAGGTGCGAAAGCGACGAAAAGTACTAGTCCGGGGGAAAAGTAACTAAAACGGGCTTTAGTACTGCCAGTGGGAAAGAGCCTAATGTCATAAAAGAACCTTTAAAGAACCATGTTTTTTTAGAGTGAAAGAATGAGAAAGTGAAAATGGACATTTATGATAAAAAACTTTAATATTGATCTGTTTCTCACCCACACTTATCATATTGCTTCTGCATTGCAAAAAATCTTTTTTGTTTTTTGTCTTATTTTCCAGTAAAAATATCTTAACCTTTTTAAATCATGTTTTATTTACTTAACAAGCAATCTGGCATAAGATTTTAAGTCTTGTTTTGAAAGAAATCTAATCAAATTTAGTTAGATTTTTTTACTTTAAACAAGAAAAAACTGTTTGCCAATGGGGTAAGAAAATTAAACTTAATTCAAAGGGAAAACAAGTTTATTTTGCTTACCCGATTGGCAGATTTCTTTCTTTTTTTTCCCTTTTTTTTCATGTTTTAAGTCTAAATTTACCAAATTTTGTCAGATTTATCTTAAAACAAGACTTAATTTCTTATACCATTTTGCTTGACATGTAAATAAATCACGTTTTAGAATATTTGGATAATTTTACAGGAAAACAAGACAAAAATTATTGTCTTGAAAATCATTTTTTGCAGTGTGAAGATACTGATTTAGCCACTGGAGTCTTATGGATTACTTTAATGTGGAGCTTCAAAGGTCTGGTCACCATTTATTTGCATTGTATGGACCTAAAGCGCTGAAATATTATTCTAAAAATCTTCATTTTTGTTCAGCAGAAGAAAGAAAGTCATACACACCTGGAATGGCATGAGGGTGAGTAAATGATGAGAGAAATTTCATTTTTGGGTGAACTATCCCTTTAAGCGCCTACTATGTTACACTGTTTGACACACACACACACACACACACACTCAGTCCCACATACAGTGTATTAATGTGATTCGTGTTGGTACTGTTAGTATATGGAATTTTCTCAATTTATTCCTAACCCACTTTTACAGCACACGCATTATTTGACTATTCGGATTAACAGGTTTTTACTCAGTCATTATCTGATATCATGTTATAGCAGTGACAGGAGTTGCAGCTGTATTTTTTAATTAATCATTTATTCTATTTTTATATGTACAATAATGGATTATTTAGTTTCCTAATTTAATGGTGGGGGGGGGGGTTGGAGACTCCACAACATCTCACTGTTACTGATTAAAGCTGTATGACAATATTACTGATATGATCTCTATATAATCTATATCGTTACATCACAGAGTTTCACAGATCCTTTATAAACACTAAACCCAGGATATAGAGGTTGAGTGAAGGTGGTCCGGACTCTGTGAATGAGAGTCATTATGTCAGAAACGCTGTAGAAGCACAAAGTTCCTGCATTGTAATCCACATATACTCCTATTTTGCATGGGCTGGAGGGTACAGGGAGTTCAGTGTGTTTGTTATTGTGCCTGAATGAGTAACTGGAGGAAGAACAGAACAAACTCCAGGACTGATCATTATATCCAAATCCACACTCATTTATCCTTCCCTTCCTGCTGATGCTCTTATATGACACTGATATAAACACACCTACAAGCCCACTCCACTCAAGCTCCCAGTAACAGCGTCCACACACATTGTCTCTACACAACACTTGAAACCAATCAAATCTGTCTGGATGATCAGGATACTGCTGGACTGTGTCAGTGTAAGAAGCCACTCTGTTCCTATCAGACAGACAGAGGTGTTTATTCACTGTGTTTGGATCCAGAGTGAACTGATGGAAATCTGATGGAGATGAAACACAGAATCAGTAAATGTGAATTTTAAACATAAAGATATTTATGTATCTGAACTTTATGTAACATTAACATGCCATATATTGAGTATTGTGTTTAGCAAGATAAACAAATGATCGGAAAAATATTATACATATTTTCAGCGGAATCATTGGAAATGTTATACATCATCGCAAAGCATCAGTAGAATTTGATCTTTCCAATGACACCCAGAATAAGATTTTTAAGCACAGAAGTGTAGAAAACAGTCAGACCCTGAATCACAGACTTTCAAAGAAAGGAAAAAAAGAAAAATGTAATAATAATAAAAACATATGTTCATGAAAAGATTGTACTTTTGACCCAAGTGACCGGAGGCTCTGGCGGCCTTCCAACAGTCATAGAACCATGGTTACATACGTAATCAGCAGTCTATTTCCTTGGCTCCAGACCACCAGAAAGCACTACTGAGGTGTAGATAAATAACAAAGCTGATACAACAGTTCATTCCTATAGTGACTAGCAGGATTACAATGTCAAGTAATATATGCACAAATATCTGCAAGCTGACCAAGACATAGCTACACCACGTGTAGAATGCATAGGAGTAAGCTGGCACTTGGAGTTGTTGAAAGTTCCAAATTTGTAAACTAGGTTAAGAGGTGGTATAAATTGATATTTAACTGTTGTGGGCTCTTTGCACACAACAGCCACTTGTCTAGGTACGTAAGAACGCTGCAAGGGAACATGGATGGCCTGCATGCACTTTGTAAAACACCCTCTGAGCCAAAGACAACCCAAAAGGCAAACAATAAATTGGAAGGTTTTGCCTTTAAAATGAAAAGGAAGAAAACAGCATTGAAGGGAATGTGGAATTATGCTTCTTGTAAATCTACCTTGTCAAACCAGTCTTGTGGCTCGACTGCACAGAGAACATCTTAGGCTCGCAGCATGCAAATCAGTTGGGTTGGCAGATATCCCTCTCGAGATATGGTGTGGCCTTACTGGTGGCCCATATGTATGAGAACACGATTCTCTGAGTTGCGATCTGCTCGGCAGAAGGTCACACGTAGGAAATTAACAGTGTGGGGGAAATGCACCATGGCAGAACAAATAGACTGAAAATTGGGTGATTTAAATTAAACCCTCCTCTTTCCCAACTAGGAACATGTCTCAGAAATTACACAGCGACCCTCTAATACCTCTTCAGCTGCTGGCTCAAACACCTGGCCAGGAATTAGAGGGAGTTGCCATTGTCCTACACAATTCAGATAAGGGGGACTACACTATCGAAACTTGGCAACATGCCTGAACCAACAAATCCGTGGCTTCGCCAGAGTGACCAGCTATTGAACCCACAGACCATAGAGCTAAGTTCACCAGATCTGCGGTTGCAGTGTCTAACGAGTTGATTGAAGTACTGACTGTTGATAAAAAAATCAGCAAGTATGTTAGCAGTTCACCTCAGATGAATTAAATTATATATTTAGCATTTTAGACCATCTATGCATCTACATTCCATATTTAGACATTTTGGATCTTGTCTTATTGCTTCTTCAGGTGGCACTATTAAAGATGCTACCGGTTCAGTTTGGGGCACCTGACCCAACCCTGCTGGACCTGGTTTCTCCATTGAGTTGGGTATAAAAGGAGCTGGTATGCAACCACTCATTCAGGTTTTATGCTGAGGAGCCGAGACAAGGTCCGGCCATTTCAGCGGGTAGTTCAGCGTTGTGGCAGGAGGGACACAACATCTCGTTCCCTCCATCAGGGAACGGAGGTTACACAAGTAAACATGATGTTCCCTATCTGTCACTCACTCGACGTTGTGTCGATATAGTGACACTAGGGGTCCCTATACGAAACGCCACAACTGGCTGAACTGTGTTACGTGAACTGGTGGTGTGTGGTGGGCAGACTACTGTGTGCCTCATAGCCAGCACACCAGGTCGACACATAACCTCCCCCAACATAGTTGTGATTGTCGAACGGCCCTTTGGGGACAAATCGACTACCCAAAAGATAGAGACAGGCTAACCCAATCGTGGCCTCTTTTCCCCTTCTCTTTTTCCACTTTCTAAAAAAGAAGGGGGATTATCCGACTGGGCCGCCAGGTCTAGTTGGGGGGTGTCCCTTCCAAGGGGAAGACACTGCGGAGACCACAAAGAGAGGGGGGATATTTAAGTGGAAGAATACATCACATAGTCTTTCCGACCATGTGGAGAGTCTTCAAGGTAGATCCTACCCAACGGGGGAGGTTTTACTACAAACATGGAGACTGGGGCAGAGGGGCTCTGCCCAAGGAAGATGCAGTTTGCCAACAGGGAAACAAATTAGCGGAAGATATATATCGCATGGGGTTAGCTTTACAGGGAACCGCCACATGAGGAGCACCTACCCCAGAACAGGACTCTTAGTTAGCACGTGTACTTGGCCGGCAGCGAGTCTCTCCGAAAACTCGACTGCCACAGGGCTCAGATGAAGTCAACCAGGGAAAAAAGCTTGTGAACACTACTGGGAATTAATGGCGCACGTCTTCAGCTCAAAAGGAGGTGGAAGGTGCTATGTGCAAGCGATACAACTGCCCAGCTATACCTGGCTTATCCGCTTGTACTGCATGCCACTACCTGGGACGAAACCTTGCAAAGGTGTTGGGTGTTGCCCAGCCTGCTGCTCTGCAAATGTCTGTTAGAGAGGCACCCCTGGCCAGGGCCCAGGAAGCCGCTACACCCCTGGTAGAATGGGCTCGTAGCCCTACCGGGGGCGGCATGTCCTGGGCGTGATATGCCATAGTTATGGCATCAGTGAGCCAGTGGGCGATCCTCTGCTTGGAGACAGCGCTTCCTTTCCACTGTGCACCAATGCTTGCATTTCTCCTACCCTCTTGATGGAAGTGAGCACGGTCAGGAGGGCAGTCTTCAAGGAGAGTGCCTTAAGCTTGGCTGACTGCAAAGGCTCAAAGGGGGCTCTCTGTAGACCCTGAAGAACTACAGAGAGGTCCCATAAGGGAACGAGGCACGGTCTGGAAGGATTCAGCCTCCTGGCGCCTCTTAGGAACCTGATGATCAGGTCGTGCTTCCCTAAGGACTTACCGTCGACTGCGTCATGGTGTGCTGCTATGACGGCAACGTACACCTTCAAGGTGGAAGGGGACAGCCTCCCTTCCAACCTCTCCTGCAGGAAGGAAAGCACTGATCCGACTGCACATCTCTGGGGGTCTTCCCGTCGGGAAGAAAACCACTTAGCAAACAGACAGCACTTAAAGGCATATAGGCACCTCGTAGAGGGGGCCCTAGACTGAGTGATCATATCTACCACCGCAGGTGGTAGACCGATTAGGTCTTACGTGTCCCGTCCAGGGGCCAGACATGGAGATTCCAGAGGTCTGGTCACGGGTGCCAGATGGTGCCCCGTCCCTGAGAAAGAAGGTCCTTCCTCAGGGGAATTCGCCGGGGAGGGGGGGCTGCAGCGAGGAACGTGAGGTCCGAGAACCACGTCTGGGTGGGCCAATAGGGTGCTACCAGGACGACCTGCTCCTCGTCCTCCCTGACCTTGCACAGGGTCTGTGCAAGTAGGCTCACTGGGGGGAATGCATATTTGTGCAGGCCAGGGGGCCAGCTGTGTGCCAGCGCGTCTATGCCGAGCGGGGCCTCGGTGAGGGCGTACCAGAGCGGGCAGTGGGAGGATTCTTGGGAGGCGAACAGGTCCACCTGTGCCCGTCTGAATCGACTCCAAATCAGCTGGACCACCTGAGGGTGGAGTCTCCACTCTCCTCTGAGGGTAACCTGCCGTGACAGCACGTCCGCCGTAGTGTTGAGGTTGCCCGGGATGTGAGTGGCTTGCAGTGACTTGAGGTGCTGCTGACTCCAGAGGAGGAGACGGTGGGCGAGTTGTGACATACAACGAGAATGCAGACCACCTTGGCGGTTGACATATTTTACCGTTACCCTGTTGTTTGTCCGAATTAACACGTGCTTGCCCTGGATCAACGGCTGAAACCTCCGCAGGGTGATCAGAATTGCCAACAACTCGAGGCAATTGATGTGCCAATGCAGTCGCGGGCCTGTCCACAGGCCGGCAGCTGCATGCCCGTTGCAAATAGCGCCCAGCCCATTTTGGAGGCATCTGTCGTGACCACGACGCACCTGGAGACCAGTTCTAGGGGAACACCTGCCCGTAGAAACAAGAGGTCGGTCCAAGGGCTGAAAAGACGGTGACAGACCGCCGTGATGACCATGCGATGTGTCCCGTGGTGCCATGCCCATCTCGGGACTTGAGTCTGAAGCCAGTGCTGAATCGGTCTCATATGCATCAACCCGAGCGGGGTGGCTACCGCTGAGGATGCCATATGCCCCAGGAGCCTCTGAAAAAGTTTCAGTGGAACCGCTGTTTTCTGTTTGAACGTCTTCAAACAGGCCAGCACCGACTGGGCACGCTCGTTCATAAGGCGCGCTGTCAAAGAGACAGAGTCCAGCTCCAAACCAAGAAAAGAGATGCACTGAACCGGGAGGAGCTTGCTCTTTTCCCAGCTGACCCAAAGCCCTAGTCGGCTGAGGTGTGAGAGCACCAAGTCCCTGTGTGCGCACAACATGTCCCAAGAGTGAGCTAGGATTAGCCAGTCATCGAGATAGTTGAGAATGCGAATGCCCACCTCCCTTAACGGGGCAAGGACTGCCTCTGCGACCTTCGTGAAGACGCGAGGAGACAGGGACAGGCCAAAAGGGAGGACTTTGTACTGATACGCCTGACCCTCGAATGCAAACCGTAGGAAGGAAGTATGCATCCTTCAGGTCTACCGCCGCAAACCATTCTTGATGCCAAACGCTCGCCAGAATGCGTTTTTGCATCAGCATCTTGAACGGGAGTCTGTGTAAGGCCCGGTTCAGTACTCGCAGGTCCAAGATTGGCCGCAACCCACCGCCTTTTTTCGGTACAATGAAGTAGGGGCTGTAAAACCCCTTCTTCATCTTGGCCGGAGGGACAGGTTCTATCGCACTCTTCCGTAGGAGGGTAGCGATCTCCGCACGCAAGGTAGCAGCGTTTTTGTCCTTGACCAAGGTGAAGTGGATACCGCTGAACCTGGGCAGGCGCCTGGCGAACTGAATTGTGTAGCTGAGTCGGATGGTCCGGATCAGCCATCGCGACGGATTGGAAAGTGCAAGCCACGCATCCAAGTTCCGTGCAAGGGGGACCAAGGGGACAACATCGTCGGATGTACCGGCTGATGAGGCCTCGCGGCGGGGCGGAGCTCGAGGTGCTACACCATGTTGTGGCCGTGCTGAGTCTAGGGACATCAAAATACTTACCTGGCTCCTTGTGACCACCCCTGTAACAGCCTGGGACGGGGGAGGAAGAGGCCTGTCCTCGTAACCCATGGAGACTGCCACATCGGGGGCGGCTGTGTGCCACAACTGGGTGCTCAGGGGCGGAAAGACCACCGCTGGAGCGCCAATCCTGCAAGGAAAAACCCGTGGACAGTAGTCGTGATAACGACCATGCACACTGGGTATGTGACCCAGGGAGGAAGGAAACCGCTTTTTTGCTGAACTGTTGGGTACCGCAGCCACTTGGCCATGCGGCGAAATCAAACAAAAAGGCAACAAAAGATTTTCCACCCGGCCCTCCACCGGGGGATGAAGTGGTCTTCTTACCAGCTCCAGGTGAGTGGGTTTCTTCATCCCTGGGTCGCCCGTCTCAGGGGCGCTTTGACGACCTCCATATTTGTGCTGCATAGGAATGTGTTGAGCCAATAAAATATGTGGTAATGTGGTAAATGTAGCGTCTTGCTTTGTGTTATCGGTTCTGCATGGTGAGGTGAGCTCGAATGCTGAGAGGCAAGACGTGTTTGCGGAATGATTATGAATGAGTTGGGACGCGGTACATGATCCGCCTCTTGCGGAGCCTAATTCCACTCATGTCTGTTCGGATAGAGGCTGTGTATAACTGCAGCGTGCTGTGGAATGGTCAGAGCGAGTGCTGCGCGGCAGCGTTGGAAATGGTGATTGAATTAATTTGTTAATCTTTTGTTTCCCTCGTGTTCAAATGAAGCTGTAATAGAACTCGAGTGGCATGAGCCGGAGCAGCACCCGTTCACGGAGAAAGTTTAGATAAGAGAATTTATGATCAGTCGTGGTGAGCTGTTTGACATCTGTACAGAGCTGAAGCAGCCAGATTGCAGAAGCAACTTCACGCTATAAACTGCTTTGGTTTATGGAGCATAGAAAGAATGACAGAGTAAGAATATAACACTTAACGTGGTAGCAGTCAATACTGCAAAAACAAATGAGCTGCTGTGGCAGCTTCTGTTGAATAATGAGATTGTTTGGATGGAAAAGCTGTTCTGGTTTAGGCGAATGCTTTGCAGTGAAGTTGCATCCAATGATCCTAGTCATTTGCATGGGTCTGTTTGTGGGCAGTGGGCGGGGCCGAATGCCAGAAACTCTCAATGCTACGTAGAGGTAAGCAGCTGTTTATATAAGCTCTCAATGCTACGTAGAGGTAAGCAGCTGTTTATATACTCTTACTCTGGCTGTATGATTGGTCAGATTAAATGCTCCTCCCGAACCTTGTTAATAAAACGACATTTAATATTTCACACAGTTAAAAGATTGCCTACCTTAAAAACAAGTGAAGTTTGATCAGTGGTTAAACATGTTCCCTCTATACCTGAATGAAAGGCTCCTTTCCAGAATGAAATGAAATATGCAGAAAACCACAGTATTATAGTTCTTGTATAGTGACAGGGCTGAGAGTCTTGGAGAAGCTAGAGAAGAGGGGACACCAGCGGCAGTTTATGCATGCTGCTTGGATACAACGTGATTTTTCTCCAATGAGGGTGAGGAGGGGGCGCGATAGGTCCACATGGGAACTTGTGGGAGGGCGAATTACACTACAGCACTGATATTATTGTGAGGCTGTGAGCAGACAGTGTCAATCAAAACATTGGAGGAAACATCGACCATAGTCAGATTTTCCTAACAAGCAACGATATTTTTTAAAACAAGCTCAAAAAACCGCGACCCGTGATTTTTTCAAGCAACTTTAAAAAAGAAGAAGCCCAAAGTCATGTATTATAAGTGTATTTTATTATAATATATATTTAATGTAATTATTCACTGAGAACAGGTTGTTCTGGCCGCTTTGGAAAGACCATGCTCACCCAGGACAAAAAACACAGTTTGCAAGGTAAGGTCATTATCTACAAAGCTGCAGGGATACTGCTTTTGGAACTATTTTCTAAAAGCTGTGCTTACACCACTGCAGGTTCTCAGCATTAGGCGAGTAGACAAAAGAAAAGAGGAAGTGATGACAGGTGTGATAGATATTTATATATCATCAGCACATCACAAGGTGAAAGCTTTTGTATTTAGTTCTCTGCAAGAAGGGAGATATGATGAAATTCACTCAGTAATGCTCTTTGGCCGTTTGGAGCTAAGGAAATAGAACTGAAAAATATTTTTATTTTTTCAGTTACATAAAAGTCATTACCTTTTCCAAAATGAAACCTCCTATAATTATATTAGCACACTCATTGTGTGTTTTGTGCTGGTTTTCTTTGTGACTTACATTGTAGGAACTCCTCCCTGACCCTCGGAACAATACTGATGTGTGTTACTATGAAAATAAACAGACATAAACAATGTCATTCTCATGTAAAGAGAAAACTTGTCCATTCAGAATGGATAATTTATGTCCATTCTAAAAATTATTTTAATACGCTCTAAGGTGTTTTCTACAAGATATTACATGATGCATGACTCATTTGTGAGAGTAAATGAATGTCCAGTGTTTCAACTACCAGAAATCTTTTTAATCTCCTTTTTGCAGAAATACTCCAGTTTGTCTCTCAGCTGACAGACAGATTGTTTTATATCTTCAACAGAGAGAGTGGAACTGACAGTAATTCTGCCTGTAGATTCTGGAGGTGCAGAGAGAGACTGGAAACACTACAAAACACACACAAATAAAAACACCTCATCACCTGCACACTTCTGCCTCAAACCTGCACTACAGTCAAATGATGCTGGTCTTGTTGACTTATCTTTAGTGACTCAAGAGCCAGTAGATGTAGTTTTCAACAGCATGTTCTTGCTAGAGAGCACTGTGGTGTTTTTCTAGATCTCTGTTACCTGCAGGAAATGGATGTGATCATCTGTGTGTGAAACCTGCTCCAGCTCAGCGTCTCTCCTCCTCAGATCAGCGATCTCCTGCTCCATTCGCTCCATGAGTCCTTCAGCTCGACTCACTGCAGCTTTTTCCTGATCTCTGATCAGCTGTGTCATCTCAGAGCGGCTTCTCTCTATGGAGTGCATCAGCTCAGTAAAGATCCTCTCACTGTACTCCACTGCTGTCTGTGCAGAGCGCTGTTACACACACATTACAATCACACAGTGAAAGAGCTCCAGCACTGGAAGAGAGTCTCAAACTTCTCTTCTGCTCAAAACTCACCTGATGAGATGCCACAGACTCTCTCAGCCGCTGAAGATCTTTCTCTCTCTCCTGGATTCTCTGCTTGTATTTTCTCTGGGTCTCTTTCAAGTGTTTCTGTTGAGCACAGATATAACAGTAAACATCAGAAATGATTCATAAAACTACATATCACAAAATGATCATGTAAATGATTGAATGAATCAGATGTTGAAGGAGTGGTGTGATATTATGATTTGTGTTCTGGACTAGAAACCAGAGGTGGTCAGTTCAAACCCCTAAAGGGGTGATATATGAATATACCACAATTTTATACATTATTTTGTTATTGCATTTTATCCATTTATCATGAATGATACATCAAATGAATACTTTAATGTATAATTTCAGTTCAAACCTTTTTGTCTGTCCTCTCTGCTGCAGCTGATACAGTGTCGTGGTTTTTATGTTCATCCATCGTACACAGCAGACAAATACACTTTTGGTCAGAGCGACAGAAAACCTCCAGCAGTCGATCATGTTGAGAGCAGATCATCTCCTGGAGTCGTCCAGTGGCATCCATCAAAAAGTGTCTCTTACCTTTAAAGAGATTCTCATGTTGATCAAGGTGATTTTGACAGTAAGAGTTCAGACACACCACACAGGACTTGACAGCTTTGCATTTTCTTCCATTACAGACGTCACACTCCACATCTCCAACTCCAGCATCATCAGGAACATCAGCTTGAAGTTTAGTCTTCTTCAGTTTCTCCACCACTTCAGCCAGCATGGTGTTTTTATTTAAAGCAGGTCTTGTAGTGAAGGTCTGTCTGCACTGAGGGCATTGGTAGACTCCCTTCTGATCATCCTGATTCCAGCAGTCTGTAATACAGCTCATACAGTAACTGTGTCCACAGAGAATAGTCACTGGATCCTTCAGTAGATCCAGACACACTGGACAGCTGAACTGAAACTGAGAACAAGAAATATTTGTTTCTACCATTTTACTGCATGTACACACCAATAGAGATGCATATAACAGCTTAACAACTCTTGAGTTTAGTTTTTTCTGAGATAGTTTCCTGGTTCTGTGTTTGAGTGACGTGTGCAAAACAGGTTTGTCTGTTAATGATTTGCCTGTGATTTAATACACATTCCTAAATTTAAATAAAAAGACACAATGTGTCAGTCTCACACTGAAAAAGATACCGGTTTACTATTTTAACAACATTTGTACAAAGAATGAACATGTTTTGTCTTGTATGTGTTTGCATTAATTACTGTATCTATTGAATGAGCAACAGTCTAGTTTGTCAGGTTTGGTCAGGCAGAAATCTACCTTCTTTCTGAAGCTTGCCTTTATTCTATTGAATGAATCTCTCAAATCCTTACACAGATTTTAGACTTGTCTATGTAAAGCAAAACTCATGTTATATACACCAAATGAGGCAAAACATCATGACCACTCACAGGTGAAGCGAATAACATTGAGCATCTCCTAACAAGGTCACATGTCTAGGTCTGGGTAGATTAGATGGTAATCGAACAATCAGTTCTCATAGTCAATGTGTTGAGTGCAGGAGAAATGGGCAGGAGGAAAGATATGAGCGACTTTGACAAGGGCCAAATTGTTATGGCCAGTCGACTGGGTCAGAGCATCTCTGAAACGGCAAGGCTTGTGGGGTAAAAAATGTGAAATCACTAAGATACAATGACGCAGTAACACCGGAAGCTCTCAAGTATGCATGTGTATCAGTGATCAAATGGCTTTGCAAGATTTGTAATTTCGTATACGAAGTGGAAATGGCCCAGAGACAATTCACAACAGCCCTGATTGTCCTACTACCAAAGAAAGGCAACTTATCCCAAATGACTAACTACCAGGGTATAAGTCTCACATCGATGGCAGCCAAAGTGTACAACAAAGCCCTCTTTAATAGGAATAGGGAACTTCTCGACAAGGTTCTAAGAGCAAACCAAGCCGGTGTCCAAAGCAGACACTGCTGCGTCAATCAAGTCCACATATTAAGACACCTAATCGAAGGGGCCTTCCTCCGACTCAATTAAGAGGTCTGCTTTATTCAGCATACTACAACATTATGGAATTCCTAGCAAGATCGTACGAGCAATACAAACCCTCAACAACAACTTAAGGAGCGCTGTATTAGTTGAAGGCTAGAAATCAGAGGAATTTGATGTAACAACTTGCGTTCAACATTGTGACGTGCATGTTCCCTTCCTATTTATCATTGTGTTGGACTATGTCCTCAAAAGAGCTGAAGAACAGCACATGACGAAAGGCAGTTGCTGCTTAATCACCAAGCCCAGACAATTGTCCAGGAATCCAGCCACATCTATTTTCAACCTTGATTTTGCCAGTGACATCGCTCTCTTAGAAGGGATTCTCGAAAGATCACAGGCAGCATTGAATCTTATGGTGAAACTAGTAAGAGAAGTCAGACTAATAATAAACATCAAGAAGACTGAAGCCTACACCAACCAGGAACATGTTAGCCTGAACAAACCGATAGACCAGCATGAGTATCTTGACCTCAATGGCAGCTTTGCAGATCCTTGGCATTCTAGCTGTCAGTTTGTCCAGATACTCAGGTGACATTTCACCCCACGCTTCCTGTAGCACTTGCCATAGATGTGGCTGTCTTGTCGGGCACTTCTCACGCACCTTACAGTCTAGCTGATCCCACAAAACCTCAATGGGGTTAAGATCCATAATACTCTTTTCCAATTATCTGTTGTCCAATGTCTGTGTTTCTTTGCCCACTCTAACCTTTTCTTTTTCTGTTTCAAAAGTGACTTTTTCTTTGCGATTCTTCCCATAAGGCCTGCATCCCTGAGTCTTCTCTTTACTGTTGTACATGAAACTGGTGTTGAGTGGGTAGAATTCAATGAAGCTGTCAGCTGAGGACATGTGAGACATCTATTTCTCAAACTAGAGACTGTAGAGATATAATTATCCTCTTGTTTAGTTGTACATCTGGCCTTCCACATCTCTTTCTGTCCTTGTTAGAGCCAGTTGTCCTTTGTCTTTGAAGACTGCAGTGTATAAGTCAGAGCCAGGATTTGAACTTGGGTCTCTGGCGCAAGAGTCTTAATTTCCACCACTGAGCCACAGAGGTGAACACTTTAACAAAAATAGCAAAAAGGGTACAAAAAGCAATTTCTAACTAACAATCACAAAACAGAAAAATCCTTCGTCCAAAAAGGATCCAAAAGGAGGGAAAAAATAATCTCCAAAGAACACAGGAAAAAGACACCAAAAATCAGCAAAAATAAACACAGGGAAAAAAACAATCCAAAAGGGCATTCAAAGTTTAGTACTTAGAACTAGAGCAGACTTACGGCAGCAACTGGCTAGGAACATCAATAACCAAGCAAAGAAACAAAAGGAAGTGATCAACTTAAATACACAGCCCAGAACGTGGCACATGTGAAAACAATAACACATGATAAAATGGCGGGAAACTGAAATGAAACACAATGAGGGCCTCTAGTGGCCAAAATATAACATTAAAGCAAAAAACTCTGACAGGACCCCTCCCTCTAGGAACGGCTCCTGACGTTCCCTCCCGGATGACTGGACTTGCGAGCATGAAATTCTTGAATTAGTTTGGAGTCCAAGATGTCCTTGGCAGGAACCCAGGAGCGCTCCTCAGGGCCATAGCCTTCCCAGTCCACAAGATACTGCCGGGACCCACGTACTCGATGGGCATCCAGTATTCTGCGGACTGTGTAAGCTGGCTGGCCACCAATGATACGAGGAGGGGGAGGTTTACCTGTCGCAAGAAAAGGAGAAGACAAAACAGGTTTTAACAGTGAGACATGAAAAGTGGGATTTATCTTCAAAGACTTAGGCATGTATAAGCAATAAGTAACTGGGTTTACTTTCCTGGCAATCTTGAAGGGGCCAATGAACCTCTGGGAAAGTTTACGGGATTCCACCCGCAAGGGAATGTTCTTAGTGGAGAGCCAGACTCTTTGGCCGGGGCGCAGAGTGGGGGCAGGTTTGCGTCTGCGATTGGCCTGGTGCTGATACTGCTAAGAGACCTTCAAGAGCTTGTGTCGGGCTTTTTTCCATGTCTGGCGGCAATGTTTAACGAACTGTTGAGCAGAGGGAACTGCAACCTCCACTTCTTGCTCAGGGAATAGTGGAGGGGTGTATCCCAACTGGCACTCGAAAGGGGACATTCCTGTAGCAGAGGAGCGAAGGGTATTGTGAGCGTATTCTGCCCACATGATGAAGGAAGACCAAGAGGATGGGTTGTTAGCTGCCATACACCTCAGTGTAGTCTCAAGGTCTTGGTTAAGCCTCTCCATTTGCCCATTGGACTCCGGGTGGAACCCAGAAGATAGACTCACTGTAGCCCCCAGAGATTGACAAAATGCCCGCCAGAATCGGGAGGAGAATTGGGGTCCTCGATCAGAGACGATGTCTTGTGGGATGCCAAAGACTTGGAAGACATGGTTTATAACCAATTCAGCAGTTTCTTTAGCGGTGGATAGTTTGGGCAGAGGAATAAATCGGGCGGCCTTGGAGAATCTATCAACTATGACCATGATAGTGGTGTTGACTTGTGATAGCGGAAGTCCAGTGATAAAATCCATGGAAAGATGAAACCAAGGTCTATGAGGTATGGAGAGAGGATGCAAAAGCCCCTGAGGAGAATGGTGAGGGACCTTACTTTGGTTGCACGTGGGACATGCGTTTACAAATGTTGTCACATCCTCCTTGATAGTTGGCCTCCAAAATCGTCTTTGGAGGAACTCAAGAGTGCGAGAGGTACCAGGATGACAAGTGAGACGAGAGGAGTGTCCCCACTGGAGGATCTGGGAGCGGACAGCTTTAGGGACAAACAGGCAGTGGGTTGGCCCCCCTCCTGGGTCAGGTTCTCGGGTTTGGGCTTGTTTTACAGTATTTTCCAGATCCCACCTGATAAGAGCTATTATCTTGGAACTGGGGATAATCGATGCAATAGAATCTTCCTGAGGAGTGTTTACATATACTCGGGACAAAGCATCAGGTTTTAGGTTCTTAGAGCCGGGACGGTAGGATAAGATGAACTTGAATCAGTTGAAGAATAAGGACCAACTCTTCAAGCGCTAGCTTAACTGCCAGTAACTCTCGATCACCTACATGATAGTTCATCTCAGTCAGTGTAAGGCGGTGGGAAAGGAATGCACATGGATGCAACTTGTTGTCCTCCCCCGTTTGGGAAAGCACAGCTCCAACCCCTACGTCCGAAGCATCAACCTCCACGATGAAGGGTTTATCTGGGTTAGGGAGAATGAGAATAGGTGCAGAGTTAAATGGCTTTTGAGTTTGCTGAAGGCCAACTCTGCTTCATGTCCCCAATTAAAGCCGGTTGTGTTCCCCTTGGTAAGGGCAGATAAAGGAGCCGCCACAGTACTGAAGTTCTGGATGAACTTGCGATAAAAATTGGCAAAGCCAAGGAAACGCTGTACTTCCTTTACCAACGAGGGGAGGGCCAATCCACAACTGCTTGAACCTTTTGAGGGTCCATTTGTATCTGGCCAGGCTTGATAATGAATCCCAGGAACTGAACTTTGGTCATATGGAACTCACATTTCTCAGGTTTAACATAAAGATGGTTATCAAGAAGACGTCTGAGAACCTTACCAACGTGTTTTACATGCTCTTGGAGGGAACTCGAGAAGATGAGGATATCGTCTAAGTAGACAAACACAAATTGGTTGAGCATGTCTCTGAGAACATCATTGATGAGAGCTTGAAATACTGCAGGAGCATTAGTGAGACTGAAGGGCATAACTAAATATTCATAGTGCCCAGTGGGCGTGTTGAAGGCGGTCTTCCATTCATCTCCTTGTCTGATGCGCACAAGATGGTAGGCATTGCGCAAGTCAAGCTTAGTGAAGATGGAGGCTCCTTGCAGAATCTCGAAAGCAGTGGTCATTAGCGGCAAGGGATAGCGGTTTCGAATAGCGATCTTATTAAGGCTCCTGTAATCAATACATGGCCGGAGCCCGCCATCTTCTTCCCAACGAAAAAGAATCCAGCTCCGGCAGGGGAAGTGGATGGTTGGATGATACCTGCCGCAAGGGATTCGTTAATGTATTTGTCCATAGCAGTTTGTTCGGGGAGAGACAGAGAGAATATACGACCTCTGGGGGGACAGGATCCTGGGAGCAGCTCAATGGCGCAATCATAGGGGCGATGAGGAGGTAAGGAGGTGGCCTTCCTTTTGCTGAACACTGCTTTGAGGTGGTGGTATTGAGCAGGGACTTGAGACAGATCTAGGGCTTCTTGGGACTCGGGAACAAGATCAGGGGAGTTCTGGGCCAAGCATGTATTCTGACAGGTGGGACCCCAACTGAGAACAGCGCCAGTGGACCAGTCAAAGTGTGGGTTATGCTGGAGGAGCCAGGGGTGACCGAGGATAATAGGGAACTCTGGAGTCTGTATAAGGTGAAAGCACATTCTCTCCTGGTGCTGGTAAGTGACGAGACAAAGGAGAGAAGTGAGGTGGGTTATTTTCCCTGGAGCTAACGGTCTTCCATCCAAGGCTGTTGCAGTTAGGGGGCAGGAAGGGAATTAATAGGAATCTGGAGACTTTTGGCAAGGGAAATATCCATGAAATTCCCGGCAGCACCAGAATCAATCAATGCCTGGAGTTGGTGTTTTTGATCTCCCCAAGTGAGTGTGATGGGAAGGAACAATCCAGAGTTGGAAGGTGAAGCTGTGCGTGTAACTCCCGTTACAGTCCTTCCTTGCCTGTACGGGACTGGGCGTTTCCCGAAAGCTTGGGGCAGGCAGAGCGAAAATGACCATACACTCCACAATATAGACAACAGCGCTCTCTCATGCGACGGTCTCATTCTGATGGGGAAAGCCTAGTCCTTCCCAATTGCATGGGTTCCGAGGATTCGTGGGGCACTGGTAGCATTGGAGCTGTGCTGGATTGGCAGACAATGTGGAAACAGATGGCCGGTTCAGGCTTCTCTCCCTCAGGCGATTATCCAGCCGGATTGCTTGATCCATGAGAGTCTCGAAATCACGAGCAGGTTCTCTGGTAGCCATATCATCCTTGATTGCCTCAGACAGACCATTCAGGAAGCACACCATGAGGGCCTTGTCGTTCCAGCCGCTCCCTGCTGCAACTGTCCGAAACTGTATGGCATATTCAGCCGCGCTGTCATTACCTTGTCGGAGGGTGAGAAGTCTCTTAGAGGCTTGCCGGCCACTGAGGGGGTGGTCAAAGACTCGCTTGAACTCCTTTTCAAACAGAATAACTTGAACAGAAGGGTGCCTGTGCCTTCCAGACCGCTGTTGCCCAAGAAAGAGCCTTGCCAGAAAGGAGGGTGATAACATATGTGATCTTGGGCCGATCTGAGGGGAAGGAAGATGGTTGTAATTCAAATGTGAGAGAGCATTGAGTCAGGAACCCATCACATGCACTGGGATCACCTGAGAAATGTTGTGGTGGAGGTAGGTGAGGTTCAATCAGTGGAGAAGGCACTCGAGAATCCAGAAGGGATACCGAGGCAGCAGTAGAAGCAGTAGCTGAAGAAGAGGGCAGCCAGCCCAAGATCTGACAGACAGAAATCATGAGATCTGACAGTACTTGTGAGTGTTTAGCCATCACAGTCTCCTGCTGAACTATTGCTGACTCATGGCATTGGATTGTGGACTCCTGCTGAGCAATTGTGGCCAGGAGTTTTTGAGCATTAGGCATTCATAATGTGGCTTGGTTATTCTGTCAGAGCCAGGATTCAAACTTGGGTCTCTGGCGCAAGACTCTTAATTTCCACCACTAAGCCACAGAAGGGAGTTGAACTTTTTGTACAAAAGGGTACAAAAAGCAATTTCTAACTAACAACCACAAAACAGAAAAATCTTTCGTCCAAAAAGGATCCAAAAGGAGGGAAAAAATAATCTCCAAAGAACACAGGAAAAAGACACCAAAAATCAGCAAAAATAAACACAGGGATAAAAACAATCCAAAAAGGCATTCAAAGTTTAGTACTTAGAACTAGAGCAGACTTACGGCAGCAACTGGCTAGGAACATCAATAACCAAGCATAGAAACAAAAGGAAGTGATCAACTTAAATACACAGCCCAGAACGTGGCACATGTGAAAACAATAACACATGATAAAATGGCGGGAAACTGAAATGAAACACAATGAGGGCCTCTAGTGGCCAAAATATAACATTAAAGCAAAAAACTCAGACAGTACACCTTTGTATGAAATCTTTAGTTTTTGGCAATTTCAAGCATTGTATAGCCTTCATTCCTCAAAACGATGATTGACTGACAAGTTTCTAGAGAAAGCTGTTTCTTTTTTCCACTTTTGTCCTAATATTGACCTTAAGACATGCCAGTCTATTGCATACTGTGGCAACTCAAAAACAAACACAATGTTAAGCTTCATTTAATTAACCAAATAGTTTTCAACTGTATTTGATATAATGGCAAGTGAATTTCTAGTACCAAATTAGCAATTTAGCATGATTACTCAAGGATAAGGTGTTGGTGTGATGGCTGCTGGAAATGGTCCTTGCGACGGGTGAATATCCGTAAAGCCGCGGGTCCAGATGGCATTCCGGGCCGCGTCATCAGATCGTGCGCGAACCAACTGGCTGGTGTTTTTACGGACATTTTCAACCTTTCCCTCTCTTTGTCTGTAGTCCCCACATGCTTTAAAACATCCACCATTGTGCCTGTAAATCACTTGCTTAAATGACTGGCATCCTGTTGCTCTGACCCCCATCATCAGCAAATTCTTTGAGAGACTAATCAGAGATAACATCTGCTCTGTGCTGCCTCCATCACTGGACCCACTGCAGTTTGCTTACCGCAACAACTGCTCCACTGATGATGCCATTGCATCTACAATACACACTGCTCTCTCCCACCTGGAAAAAAGGAACACTTATTTGAGAATGTTGTTTGTAGACTACAGCTCAGCATTCAACACCACAGTGCCCTCCAAGCTTTATGAGAAACTCTGGGCTCTGGGCTTAAACAGCTCGCTGTGCAGCTGGATACTGGAATTCCTGTCAAGCAGACGCCAGGTGGTTAGAATGGGCAGTAACATCTCCTCATCACTTACCCTCAATACTGGAACCCCACAGGGCTGTGTTCTCAGCCCACTCCTGTACTCCCTGTACACACATGACTGTGTGGCAACACACAGCTCCAACGCCATCATTAAGTTTTCTGATGATACAACGGTGGTAGGTCTGATCACTGACAATGATGAAACAGCCTACAGAGAGGAGGTGCACAATCTGACACACTGGTGTCAGGAGCACAACCTCTCCCTCAACGTCAGTAAGACAAAGAGCTTGTGGTGGACTTCAGGAGAAGAGAAAGAGAACACAGCCCCATCACCATCAATGGAGCACCAGTGGAGAGAGTCAGCAGCTTCAAGTTCCTGGGTGTCCACATCACTGAGGAACTCACATGGTCTGTCCACACTGAGGCCATTGTGAAGAAGGCTCATCAGCGCCTCTTCCTGAGACAGCTGAGGAAGTTTGGAATGAACCACCACATCCTCACACGGTTCTACACCAGCACTGTAGAGAGCATCCTGACCAGCTGCATCTCCGCCTGGTACGGCAATAGCACCGCCCGCAACCGCAAAGTCCTGCAAAGGGTGGTGCGAACTGCCAGACACATCATCGAAGGTGAGCTTCCCTCCCTCCAGGGCATATATACCAGGCGGTGTGTGAAAAAAGCTCGGAGGATCATCAGAGTCTCCAGCCACCCGAGCCATGGGCTGCTCTCACTGCTACCATCAGCCAGGCGGTATCGCAGTATCAGGACACGCACCAGCCGACGTCATGAGAGCTTCTTCCCCCAAGAAATCAGACTTTTGAACTCTTGATCTCTCACGATCAATATACATCAGCACTGCACTTTATTAATCTTATTATCTCACACTGGGCTGTCATAATTATATCTCTCTTAACAACACACTGGACTGTCATAATTATATCTCTCTTAACAACACACTGGCAACTAACTATCAACCGACAGCCTGAATGTCAATACGGTACATTACAGCCTACTGTACATTTTAGATATACTATATATACTATTTTTTTATTGTATAATGTGTATTCTATATTGTGTGTATTGTATAATGTACATTGTATGTAATTATTTGTATATTGTGTTGTGTGTAATTATGTGTATATTAGACTTTAAATTGTGTTGTGTAAATCTGATGTTTATTGTAAATTGGTATATGTCTCATCACTGTCACGACTGCTATGTTGCTCGGAACTGCACCCAAGAATTTCACACACTATTGCACTTGTGTATATGGTTGTGTGACAATAAAAGTGATTTGATTTGATTTTGATTTAATAAGGTGTTGGTGTGATGGCTGCTGGAAATGGGGCCTGTCTAGATTTGATCAAAAATGACTTTTTCAAATAGTGATGGTGCTGTTTTTTACATCAGTAATGTCCTGACTATACTTTGTGATCAGATGAATGCCACTTTGGTGAATTAGAGAACCAATTTCCTTCTGAAACAGCAAAATCTGTACTGTTCCAAACTTTTGTCTGCCAGTGTGTATATATATATATATATATATATATATATATATATATATATATATATATATATATATATATATACATACACATGTACAGGATGTTTACAATACAGCTGATTGGGTCAGCCCACCTTATAGTAAACTATTCCGTTAAAACATTAGGATGTGAACTGTGTGCTGTTTGGATTTTATAGTGTGCTTTGTTCACTGATTGTTTTGATTTCTGTCAAACTCAGTAAGATAAATGTCAATGTCAGGATCTAAATGGCTATTTCAGGAACACATACTGTAACTATTTTTGCATTGATCAGTGTTTCACTGATGAACTACGGGCCCTGAGCTTTAACCAGCTTAACCAGGACTATTTGTGAGCGCTTGTATGTCTCTGACTGGCTACTATTTCAGCTGGTAAAACTTCTCCAAGTTATAAACCCTAATGCTCCTATAAGAAGATTATCACCTGCCTTTCTCACAGGTTCAGTCCCTTTCTCCTCCCTCTGAAGACTGCAGCCTATACTGGAAGCACACACCTGAAACAAGTATTATTTAAAAGGTAAGTTTAAATAAACAGATTTAGTTCAACTTTAATGTGAAACTGAATATCGCAAATGTTTACAAGTGTCTGTAGAAAAAACTTTCACACTCTATGTGGGTGAATAGATTGTATTGGTCAGTTTGAATGCAGTCAAATGGTAAATGAAAGATTAGTAGATAATTATTGTTATTAAATGCATTAACATGTATTTACGTTTGCGTTACTGTTGAACTCTGAATTTTGTTTAGCTCAGGTATAATGTTGTAACATCACTGCCAGTACACCTGTGTGTTTGTGATATGTTAGCATTCTAACATGGTGTGGTTTTTAATGGTCATGAATACACCTCATCAAAGGCCTGTACGCGCAGACAGTAACCAGCAGGCTAAAGGTCGTGAGATTAGACTGTTGACATCTGCTGCATGTGCTGTTTACTGGCTTCTTAGCTTGTGTACTTAATACTACACAGTAGGCATATAGATCAATCCTTTGGCAACGTCACTGCTTACGTCACACACGGAAGTGGAGGCAGAACCCGTCAGAAACAATAAACTTTGATCGGATTCCATCGATAAAAATCATTTTGAGGGTTCTTGTACACAGCTGTGGCTTCAAGCCATCAACTGAGCTGACTGGACTGAGGAGATCGTTTCAACTCACTGCTTTGCAGCAAACAAATAAAACATTATTACAGATATGTTATTAACTCATATCATTATAATAACTGTATAGCTAAGAATATTTGTGTATTTATGATGGTTTTGTGTCGTACTTTCCTTTAATCATCTAATCTGTCAAATCGAACACAGTCTATTTGCGTTCTGCCACCATGTACTGCGCATGCGCTGAAACACCGTTTCCAACCTACTATTTCTAAAAAATAAAAAAAAACAGCTAGTTATTCCACAATAAAATAATAATAATAATTTCAAAAAATATATATGGAGCCTTTTAGCCACCACATCAATTTGTAGGTTCCCTTGGGAATTTCCAATAGGTTTTTATAATTTTTTTTAAAAAAATGTATGTGTGAAAAATAAGGATTGTGGTAAACATAAAAAAAAAAAAAAAAAAAAAACATTTAAAAATTTTTTTTGTTGTTGTACAAGGTGTTATAATGAGAAATCTTTATCTTTAAACATCTGTTATGTTCTCAGAAATGTAATCTTTGTGTCCAGTTTGGTTTCATACATTTTTGAAAAACATTTATAGCATTTTCTACAAAATAAAAATCTAACTTTAAAATTTTCTTGTGGTGTAACCATCAAGTAAAAAATATTCTAATACTTTCTTTGCACCTTGAATACATGAGAGTATAAACAACTTAATCATTAATTTCCAAAAAGTTTTCAAACACATTTTTCAAGATAATATATATATATATATATTTTTTAATTAAAAATTATATAAAAATATCAAGACTTTTTCTCAGGGTTACACCACATGAACAAAACGTGCCTTTTCATAAACATGTCAAAATAAATATCAGATGTTTTTGACTTCATGACTTCATGCTCAGTCTTGAGGGTCTAAAGGTGTCCACTCTGTTTTATGGTCAATATAAACCTACATGCTGGTTACACCCAATGACTTTGATATGGTGGAGAATAGTGTTTTTAATCACATTTTAAAACACAATTGTTTCACTGCTTATTTTTTGTAAAGAAATAACAATAAGATTATTCTGCACTAGACAAGCCAACATTTCTTTTTTCAGGAATTTTAGCTTTTAATGATTTTTTTTTTTTTTTTTTTTTTTTACTGTCTCTGGACACCACATGATATTTTTTACTTTAAGCCCCAGAATAAATATATCAATATGACTTTAAACTCAGCAATTGAAAATATGTTCATCATAGAAGAGGTGTATTCAAGTAAATGGTTTGTGTGAATTGCATTTTTTTTATGTATTTGTAATTGAATAGATCTGGACAAAAATGAGCGTCACTTCATTGACCCTTAGAACACATGATCATAATATGCACCGGTTACCCTCTGTAATTGTACTTTAGGATGAATCTTGTAAAAAGAATCCACGTTATGATCATGAAAAAGGTCAAACGCGACTTGTTTAGAATCAGCTTTGCTTTTGTTTTTTTGTGTCTCACGTAAGATAATTGTTTGCCCTTTTGAACTATAATAGCGATTGCTGCTGCTAACGTTAGCATTGCTAATTTGCTATCATCTGTTCTGTTCTGTTCTCTCTGACCCTTCACCTCACTGGCAACGTGCAGTCCAGCCATAGCAAGTCATTTGGTACTCCCTTGTGGCCACAGATGCCCTTTGCAGTTTGCTTGCAGTTGTTGTTGTAGGAACAGGAAAACTCAACTAAATTAGACTTACATTAATCAATATTTACTGCCAAGTACATAGTCTAAGTAGAATAGATGCATCCTCTGATTCCCCAGTGCACACAAAACCAGGCATTTCACATCAACAATGAAACTTTTATTGATGGCTAGCCGGACCAGGAACTTAATTAAACAAACAAATAAATACTGTCTTGCAGTAATGAACAAAAAAAGCTCTTGTAAATAGACAGAGTGCTGCTTTTATGTGTAATATAGGCTATACAACTATAAGAAACCTTAGCAACCACAGCCTATCTTCTCTTTCAGCTATTAGGTCACTGCAGTGTGCATTCAATTGCCAGTAATTTGCCATTATATAACATATCCCAATTCTATTTTAACATATGCGTTCTTGAAGCCTTGACCTAGGTAGGAAGTAGGAACCAGTGAGTAGAAAAATAAATTTCCATCAAATATTAACTGCTAAATAAGCCGTGCAAAAAATATGTCTTTAGCTCTCTAAGCTGTGTGTGTAAGTCTTTATGTCTAATAAAGTGGTGATTAGATGTGTAGGCCTGCTTTCACCGGCACAGCTCCCATGTTCACATGTTGCTGTTCAGAAACAGCAAGGCATTTACACTAGCAGTGCTGAGGCAGGTCTGACGATTCTCCAACGTGCGACTGGAGATGCTGAAGGCCGACTCACAACTCACACTGGATGCAGGCACACAAAGTATTTTTCTTGCCAGTCGTGCCATTGATGGGAACATATTTTGGTTGTGTTTCCAAAAAGTAAGGATGTCTCCATCATTCGGCATTGTGGGCTTGTGCTGCAAATATTGTTCCACTTCGTCGGGCCCTGTGTCAAGGTCAGCATCCTGGATGTCAGCCCACTGGCTGAAGAGCGGCGCTGGTGCTGGCCAAGCCATCTCCACTTCATCTTCCTCTTTCTTCTGCTGGGCGCTCACCTCAGGCTCAGTTGTAGCTCTTTCAGATGGGGGGAAGTTGGCCAACTCTCTACGTGCGCTTTCATATATGTCCTCCCTCTCTGCAAAGGTGAACATCCGAAGCTGCTTGAATTTTGGCCAGAGCAGCACACCAAGCTTTTCGTGGTGACCCAAAACTACCCGTTCAGCCAGAAGTCCCGCGCACCTATTAAATAGAATAGAATGGAATTAATTGAATAATCCAATAACACAACACTAAATAGGCCTAACTATAGCAAACTGTGAATAAATTAATGATAATAATAGTAATAATAGAACTTTTTTATATAGCACTTTTTCACATATAGGATCAAATATACAAACATGCCTACATACATACATGTACAGGTAATGAGTTAGAAATTAGAAAAGAAATACTAGACTACATCTACACCTGCGTTTCAGTATCCCGAGTGGTACTGCATCGGCTGGGGTGATTTGGCAATGGGTGGTCAGCGTGGTTTTCCAGAGGGCCACCAAATTGATAGTAGAATAGTTTGAGCCACTGAGCTCTTCAGTTGCCTGCTTGAAAGGCTGCAGGAATTGCACAAGCAGCTGAAGAATGTCTTTGGATATGTAACTCGTGCGATGCATCTCTCCTCGTTCAAGCAAAATGGACTGAATGTCTTCAAATGCATCAAGCACAGACTGGACCATATCCAGTTTGGTATTCCATCTTGTTTCACATTCTTGTTTCAAAGACAGCTTGAGTCGGATTTGTAATCCGGAGTGTTTAAAAAATGTCGTCAGGGCCTTGCATTGCTCAATGCAGGCTCTTACTTGTTGCAGCTCTTCCTGCTCTCCATCATCCTCTTCATCACCTTCCCTAGACTTCTTGAAGGTGTGCTTCAGCACTGTATTCAGTACGTGTGCTATACAGCTGTTGTGCACCCATTGGGAGAGCGCTGCCTGCACATTTGCAGCTTGGTCGCTGACAAACACCAATCTTTCGATTTCTTCTGGGGTCAGACCAAATTCACCCAGTTGCTTGAGCAGTTCTGTCTTTAGGTTCGAGGCTGTTTTCTTTGCCCCGAGTGGAAATGCGCATGTGCATATGACCCTACTATTAAACTCCCAGTTGTCATCTATGTAATGCAATGTGATACAGTTGTAAGTGACCTTCCTGTGGTCATCCGTCCACATGTCTGTGGATGCTCCGCATGCCAGTCCATCGGCTATGGCTTTCCTAACTGTTGGCAGGAGCTCTGCCCTGAGACTTTGATATTTCTTCTGTGTGAAACGAGATACCGTCACACCAGAGGGAAGTAGGTCCTTCACATCACACGGGCCATGTGTTGCTCCTGTGTCTGCTATTGTCTGCGCTAACTCCGTGAACGCGGGTGTTTCAAACATGCAGAAGGCCCTTAAATCCTTTGCGCAGACTTTTGTGCATTTTTCCAAAATAGCTTCCTTTGCTGTTTTTGGAACTGAACCCACTCTGACAAATGACGCTACTGAAGCTTGGGTCAAAACGTTTTTTTCACATGACCTGACGTGCTTTAAAAGATGCGACGTACCTGTCTTCACCGAGTCGAACTTTAACAGTGCGCCACACGTAATACACTTAACGGCGCTTACTTTTTTCTCGTCTTTGTCCACAATCTGCATGAAGGAGGCCCAGACAGAAGAGATGCCGCTATGTTTGACCTCTTTATATTCTTTTTCTTTGAGCTTTTTTTTCACATCAGTGAAGAAGGTGTTCATCTTTCCCGTGCGCGCCTTAGGCCGAAACATACTTAACGCCAGTACGCGAACGCACACGCGAGTGCTTGGCCAACGCATGGCCTAAACGTGTTCCCGCTGTCCCCAAGTATCCCTGGCTGCAGCTTGCAGAACGGGGCGGGGCTACGTATGGGGCGGGGCTATTCATGTCGCTCCGCCCATAACTTACTCTCATTGGCTCGGTCATTTTATATAGGTGTACATGGAAATGCGTTTTAAAATAGTTCAGCCCGATAATTTTGATTATAGTGCTGTGGCTCGTCAGTGATATGAAATTGTGTTGTACCTCAGGGTTCTTTGCAAATTGATGTAGTAGGAGTCAGACTGAGCATGCAGCATGTTGTTATTTTAGTCTTGTGGAAAACATGAGCGGAGGGCAAAATTACTAATCCTACTATGGCGAAGATTCAACTGTAAAATTAATGCGGTAGTAGTCAGGGTTAAAATTATTTAGCAAGATACTTTTGATTTTAGTGCTATATCTCCTAAGTGATATGACATTGTGTTGTACCTCACGTGTCATTTCAAACAAATTTAGCAGGACTGAGTCACATGGAATGATGAACAATAGTGTTGATGTGTCTGCTGTCATTCAAATCTGTAATTCAAAAAGTTGCAATTTCACAAAGCCTTCATTATAACGTCATGGTTAGAGAAATGACTTAAATGAAAAATAAAATATGTAATTTGAAAATGAAAAAAAGTGTATTAGAATTGTTGTAATATAAACAGTATAATATATATGACACACACACACAAAATTGTTATTGCATTGTTATTAGTTCTGATGCAAATGCACCCGAAAACCAACAGCACTATCTTTTGTAAATTAACTGTAAATTACACTTAAATTCTCACAAACGTTTTAAAGATGTAATGATTGTAATATAAACGTGTTTTCAAATATCGTAATATTGGGGGATAGAATACAAATACACATGTTGTTTGTCCGTTCTTTCGTTCATTCATTCATTCATTCATTCATTCATAAGGCATGTGCTTGTATGCAATTGGCTATTCTCGAAAAAATGAGAGCAGTTATGCATGCACTTTTACTCTCTCGGTTTCTGCCATAACAGCTCATCATCATGAGTGATTAATTTACTGACCAAGTTTGCTTTATGAACGCTGTCCTTATCTGCTTGATCTATTACCCTGCATTTTAGGAATTCAGTCATTTTAATTTATGCCCTCAATAATAGTAAACAAGAGGCTGATGAATTGATGAAAATTGTTCTTCCATTCTTGAGAAAGTTGTAATGATGGCTGGCAGTAACAGGCAGATGAAGACGAGATGATGTGAAGAACCCAAGTGCAGTTTATTTACAACATGAAATCCAAAACCAAACAAACATAAATGACTTGACTAGACTTGACTTGACATGAAAGAACAATGACACAACATTACACCAACAATACTTGACAAACGACAATGGAAAACATGAGGGCTTAAATACATAGACATGGGCAATGACAACCAATAACAAGACTAAACTAATAACAAGATAATCAAACAATGAACCAATGAAAACAAGACAAATGAACAAGGGAAACACATGACAAGATCACATGAGGGAACAGGAAATCACATGACTTTAAAACAGGAACTACGTGACAATAGTTGCAGTGCTTTCGCTCGTATTCTATGTTGATTCATATCCATTTATTTGAAGGGTTGTAAACGATTATCTCTCCTCCTCGCTCCAAAAATGTGTGCTCCATTATCTCGTCTGTCTAAAAATTACTTTCTAATTGACATGCACACAGAAACCAACGGCATGTAATGAATAGTCTGTTACACCAGAAAATAAGGCATATTGCATGAAGCATATATAATCTACTGTTAATACTGGAAGATACTGGAGTGAAGGGGATGACATGGGAAACTGTTAGGGATGGCCTGGTGGCAGATACACAGGCAAGTCAAGAACTGTGGTTTGGTTAATAATTGTAATGATTTTAAGGGTTAAAGAACATAAAAATACAAAAAGATGGATCAGTAGAGATGATTAGCGGACAAATAATACAAGCTATACAATCAGCAGCAACAAAAGTATATTCCAAGGAGTAAAGGTAGGAAAACTAAGATAGTTCCCTGGTGGAATGTTGAGTATGCAAATGCAATAAGGAAGAATGAAGCATTTAGGAGGATCAGGAAATCACATAATTTTCAGCATTTGATAGAGTATAAACAGGCTCATGTAGATGTCAGAAGAACAGCAAGAGAGGCTAAGAGGGTAAATTGGAGATCATTTTGTAGTGAAATAGGGAAGAGTATGCCAATGGAAGAAGTATGGACTATGATTAAAAGGAGTATGGGTACCCAGTTTTAAATATGGATGGAAATATATAGCAATGAAGGATGAAGATAAAGTGGAAATGTTTCTGAAGGCTTTTGTCAGTTCAGATAATTTAACAGAGTAGAGTAAGAAATTAAGAGAAGATATAGTGAAAGAATATCCAGACTTAATGAGGATAAGAAAGGCAATGGATAATTTTTTTGGATGTTCCATTCTCTATGACAGAATTAAAACGAGCAGTGAGAAGATTGAAACAAACTACCCCAGGGCAGGATGGGATTAGTTATTGTATGGTGAAACATTTTACTGATGTTTCAATGGAAGTATTGTTAGCATTCTATAATAGAATATGAACGGAAGGTGTATTGCCAAAGAGCTGGAAGGAGGCATTAATTATACCTATAATGAATCCAAGCAAAGTTCCAAGTATCCCCACAAACTATCGCCCGATAGCTTTAACTTCCCATCTGTGTAAAATAATGGAAAGAATGGTTACTGATATTATTTAGAAAAAATAAATTACTTCACTCCATATCAGAGTGGGTTTAGGTGTGGGCGATGGACACTGGATCCAATGATATTGTTAGAGGTAGATATAAGAAAGGCATTTATTAATAAAGAATGTGTAATTGCTGTATTTTTTTTTTTTTTTTTTTACATAGAAAAGGCATATTATTTGTTATGGAAAGAGGGATTATTAATAAAATGAGTGAGGATGGGTATAGGAGGAAGAATGTACAACTGGATAAAAGAGTTTTTAATTGGGGGAAGAATTAGGGTGAAGGCTGGGGTAGCCATATCCTCTAGTGGGGTGGTGGATAATGGAACACCTCAAGGTAGTGTAATAAGTCCTCTGTTGTTTATCATTATGATAAATTATGTTTTTTCAAAGGTAGTTATAACAATTGGTAAGTCATTGTTTGCTGATGATGAGGCTCTTTGGTATAAAGGAAGAAATATAGCTTATAATGTGAAGAAGATGCAGTCTGCATTAAATAAAGTAGAGGAATGGTCGATAAAGGAGGGATTCAAGTTTTCAGCAGAAAAGACACAGATTATCCTTTTTAGTAATAAGAATTTTGGAAGTAAAATTAAAATTATATAAAAAATAATTAGAACGTGTATCCATAGTAAGATTTTTGGGTTTATGGTTTGATAGCAGATTAACGTGGAGAGTACATATAGATAAGATGGTTGGGAAATGCAAGAGAATATTGATTGTAATGAGATGTGTGTCGGGTCAAATATGGGGAGCAGATAGAATGGCATTAAAGACTATATAGACATCAATGATATGGTCTGTACTGGACTATGGTTGTACTGTATATGGTAAAACTCAATTAATTAAACTGGACAGATTTCAGTCTCAGGCTTTAAGAATCTGCTGTGGAGCATATTTAACATCTCCAGTTTCAGCTCAAGTTGAAATGGGTGAAATGCCTCTACAAATAAGAAGACAGCAGTTAGTGTGGTCGTATTGGGCAAACTTAGGAGGCCAGAGTGAAAAATCACCCTACAAAAAAGGTAGTGAGTCCTAGTTGGGAATATGGGCCAGTATTGCACCAGTACTGGTTGGGTTGTTCGTGATTTAGTTAAAGATATGGGTTTAGAGGAGTATAGATATGCATCAATATTAATTAAGCTGCCAGTACTGTTATGGGTCATGCCACAGCCCATTGTTGATCTAACTCTATTAGAAATAAGACAAAATGAAGGACATAGTGAATCAGAAGTGTATAATTTAGGGAGTATGTGGGGTTGAGATATGGGGATTTCACACACATTTTCACAGATGCTTCAAAAGATCCAAAAAATGGTCGAGTAGGGGTTGCATACACAATTCCAAAGTTGAAAATGTCTAGGATAAGTAGGATATCAGATTATTTATCGGTGTTTACTGGAGAAATGATTGCTGTAATGATGGCAGTAAAGTGGGTAAGTGAAGTTAGAGTTCAATGTGTAAACATAAGCTCAGCCCTCTTAAGTCTGAATGTTCAGCAATCAGTTACAAGACAGGATTTGGTAATAGAGATTCTTCAGGATTTATATTCATTACTGCAGAATAATATACATGTTCAGTTTTTGTGGGTTCCGGCGCATGTGGGGTTGAAGGGAAATGAAGAGGCGGATACATTGGCTAAGAAGGCATTAGAGAGGGAAACAGTGGATATCCAAGTGTCATTTAGTAGGTCAGAGATAAAATCAATAATCAAAAAGTATATTAATAGCATATGGCAACAGCAATGGGATAATGAAATAAAAGGCAGACATTTGTATGCAATTCAACCAGCAGTAGGAAAGGGTAGGTTATCAGGAGGGAGAAGGAGAGAAGAGAATATAATAACAAGACTAAGTTTGGGTCATGCAGGGCTGAACAGTACATTATAGGCAAACATCCAACAGGATTTGTGAAGTGTGTGGAGTCAGTGAGTCGGTGGAGCATGTAATTGTTCAGTGTAGGAAATATAGAGTGGAAAGAAAGAGTGTAATAGAAGAGTTAAGCAGAAAGGGAGAACAGCTTACATTAAAGAATTTGTTAATTCCACAAAAAGGAAATAATAAAAGATCTATCCACCTTTTTCCTGACTTCTCCATGGGCGGCGCCATTGCTGCGAGAGACTTCCTCTCGGATGCTTCACACTTCCGCTTAGTTGTTGTTATCAGCTAGACTAATGTTACTGGTGATGGCGAGCAGCTAAGGGTCTGTATAATTATGTGCTGTTATAGGGTGTTATAACAACTACAGGTGGCTTAAAAATGACTGCAAAATGAACAATAAGCCCCCCAAAAGCTGCTGATGCTGAAACATTCCGTGTCAAACCAGATGTAATAATCAGAGGTTGCATTAAAATATTTCTCTGTCACTTGATTAAAAAAAAACATTTTGGAAGATAACAAAGATGAAAAACATTTAAACCAAGCCTTTGTTTTGTTAATAATCTTTACAAGGTTCATATCTCATGTCGATGTGAGTGATTGTGAATGAGGGAGAGACCAAGTTGTTCTAGGCAGAGTGCGAGAGAAGGCGACACTTGTTAAAGAGCACCTATTATGGTTTTTCAAATATTACCTTTCATGTAGGGTGTTATATAGCTGTTTGTGAATGTAAAAAAGTCTGCAAAGTTTCAAAAATCAAAGCGCACGACAAATGGAGTTATTGCCTCCCAAAAGAAAGAACCGATTCTGAACACCTGAAACAAGTCCTTTGTAATTCCAGACTTACTTCCTCTACTAACCTACATAATTTGGTAACAAAAAACCCACCTCTGGTCTTCATTGGTTGCTCACGAACAGCTTTGACCCGCCCTCAAACACTACATTAAGCGGAAGACCAATCACAACAGACTGGGACATCTGACCAATCAGAGCAGAGTAAGCTCTCTGAAAGGAGGAGTTTAGAATGAATCCTTTAGAACGGATCATTGAAGGAGTCATTTTTGACACTGGAAAAAAAGGTAATGCTGCAATTTAAATTATGAGCAAATTAAAGTGTATTTTGACCTTGGATGCATGTAAATCTATTATATGAGACCTTTAAAACAAAATTAGGCACATTTAAAAACCATAATAGGTGCTCTTTAATGCAGAAATAATGCAAAGGTACGTGCCTCAAATCTGTAGATTTTTAAATGGAACCTATTATGACCATGCGTTCTCTTTTCACAGATGTTTCCTTGCTTTTTTCAAACCTTAAAAAGCGACCAGTAGGGATTTCTAGATTCCCTAAATGTCAGCGATTTGGCTGTTTTCATATTGAACTGCTCAACAAAAAGTGTAATTAAATCTAGTGCATCATATTCGTGAATTCTCTCTCTCTCTCTGTGTGCTGTATGTCAGTCTCTCTTTAGTGATATTTCAGTGCTTGGTAATGGGAATAAGCTGTGAAGCGGAAGGCTGTAGCATCCGCATTGGAAGAACACGCTAAGCATAATGGGTAATTTCACTGCCTGTGAAAAAGGTGGATAGTTATGAAATATCTGGAAAGTTCTGGGCTAGTTAATCGAATATAAGTTGAAACGATTTTTGTTTATTTTTTTATTTTTATATTTAGGGGCTGCATGTGGAAGCTGGAGGAGTTGAACATGCAGCGCCAGCTGAAGCTGCAGCCCTGACGGGGTTAGGAAATTAGGTGTCAAGGTAGATAGGGTGGTGTAGGTATTTTATTTGTAAATAGAGTGCCGATGGTCCAAATGGGAGATAGGTGGCGGTAATGCACCAATGGGTTTGTGAACCGCCATAAAACAGCAAGAAGAAGAAGATGTAGTGGAGTCATTTACATGTAGCCAACATGTCGACAGTTGAGGAGTGTGTGCTTTTGTATTTGCTGAAAAGATGACATAAAAAACAAAATAGAAGGTGGTATGTGCGTCCGCTGAATCACACAAGGAGGAGGGATGGAGAGTATTTATCTTTAGTTCAGCGTATTTCAGAATGACAGCTGTTAAATTTGATGAGTTTCTTCACCATGTCCAGCTGTACACCAGATAGGAGAGAACACACCTATGCTCCTATTGGCATGTCTGAGCACCTGGCAGTTACTCTCCATTATCTTTCATCGGGAATAAGCCACCGAGCTGTCACAGCAAGTTACAAACTTGGGTCATACACTGTATGCCAAATCAGCACAGAAACATGTAAGGCGATCTGGGATGCCCTGGCAGAACATTTCGTGGCCTTTCCTTCAGTGGAGAAGCATTGCACATGATTTTTGGAAAGTTTGGAATTTTCCAATATGCATTGGTGCCATTGACAGAAAATGTGCACATCTCCGCACCACCAAATTTGGGAAGTGATTATTACAACTATAAGAATCACTTTTCAATTGTATTGATGGTTGCGTGCGATGCCCGTTACCAATTCCGTTACGTTGACGTTGGTGCATTTGGAAGGGAAAGTGATGCCGGTGTTTTCTCCAGAAGTGCTTTTGGATCTAAGCTCCTGGATGGAGAACTTCCACTTCCTTCTCCAGGTCTACTACCTGGAAGCGACATAAGAAGTCCGTATGTACAGTGCATCCGGAAAGTATTCACAGCGCTTCACTTTTTCCACATTTTGTTATGTTACAGCCTTATTCCAAAATGGATTAAATTCATTATTTTCTTCAAAATTCTACAAACAATACCCCATAATGACAACGTGAAAGAAGTTTTTTTGAAATCTTTGCAAATGTATTAAAAATAAAAAATGAAAAAAAAATCACATGTACATAAGTATTCACAGCCTTTGCTCAATACTTTGTTGAAGCACCTTTGGCACCAGTTACAGCTTCAAGTCTTTTTGAGTATGATGCTACAAGCTTGGCACACCTATTTTTGGGCTGTTTCTCCCATTCTTCTTTGCAGGACCTCTCAAGCTCCATCAGGTTGGATGGGGAACATTGGTGCACAGCCATTTTCAGATCTCTCCAGAGATGTTCAATCGGGTTCAAGTCTGGGCTCTGGCTGGGCCACTCAAGGACATTCACAGAGTTGTCCCATAGCCACTCCTTTGTTATCTTGGCTGTGTGCTTAGGGTCGTTGTCCTGTTGGAAGATGAACCTTCGCCCCAGTCTGAGGTCCAGAGCGCTCTGGAGCAGGTTTTCATCAAGGATGTCTCTGTACATTGCTGCATTCATCTTTCCCTCGATCCTGACTAGTCTCCCAGTTCCTGCTGCTGAAAAACATCCCCACAGCATGATGCTGCCACCACCATGCTTCACTGTAGGGATGGTATTGGCCAGGTGATGAGCGGTGCCTGGTTTCCTCCAGACATGACGCTTGCCATTCAGGCCAAAGAGTTCAATCTTTGTTTCTCATGGTCTGAGAGTCCTTCAGGTGCCTTTTGGCAAACTCCAGGCGGGCTGTCATGTGCCTTTTACTGAGGAGTGGCTTCCGTCTGGCCACTCTACCATACAGGCCTGATTGGTGGAGTGCTGCAGAGATGGTTGTTCTTCTGGAAGGTTCTCCTGTCTCCACAGAGAAAAGCTGGAGCTCTGTCAGAGTGACCATCGGGTTCTTGGTCACATCCCTGACTAAGGCCCTTCTCCCCCGATTGCTCAGTTTGGCCGGGCAGCCAGCTCTAGGAAGAGTCCTGGTGGTTCCAAACTTCTTCCATTTATGGATGATGGAGGCCACTGTGCTCATTGGGACCTTCAGTACTGCAGAAATTTTTCTGTACCCTTCCCCAGATCTGTGCCTCGATACAATCCTGTCTCGGAGGTCTACAGACAATTTCTTGGACTTCATGGCTTGGTTTGTGCTCTGACATGCACTGTTAACTGTGGGATGTTATATAGACAGGTGTGTGCCTTTCCAAATCATGTCCAATCAACTGAATTTACCACATGTGGACTCCAATCAAGTTGTAGAAACATCTCAAGGATGATCAGTGGAAACAGGATGCACCTGAGCTCAATTTTGAGTGTCATGGCAAAGGCTGTGAATACTTATGTACATGATTTTTCTTTTCGTTTTTAATTTTTAATAAATTTGCAAAAATTTCAAACAAACTTCTTTCACGTTGTCATTATGGGGTATTGTTTGTAGAATTTTGAGGAAAATAATGAATATAATCCATTTTGGAATAAGGCTGTAACAACAAAATGTGGAAAAAGTGAAGCGCTGTGAATACTTTCCGGATGCACTGTACTTGTGTGCGACAAGGCGTTTCCCCTGAAGGAGAACCTGATGAGGCCTTATCCAGGTAGGTGCCACAGACTTATCCAATGGCAATTCTATTAATTAAGATATATGTGTTTGATTACTAGGAATACTCTGGCTGTGTCTCGTTTGGAAGGCTGCGTCCTCCCGAGGTCGCATTTGTCGGCCGCATACGTCATCGTGGCAGTCTCGTTTCAGAAAAGTGAGTAGGACACTTCGAATGCAGCCTTCGAATGCGACCTTCTTTCGTGGGAATTCGGAGAATGCATGGGGTGTATCCGTCGTGGGCACTCAAACCCACAATTCTTTGCTTCAACAGAAATGTCTAAAAAAAAAAAAATGCCAATTTGCCTGTAAATATTATGTTCAAACGGAATGTTAATTCCCAAGCTGAAGTACCTCAGTAGATGGGTGCACAGTATATAATATGTATAATTATATTAATATATAATTAAAATAAAGTAGTAAACTAAAAGTACACCTGTAAAATCTATTTTCTTTTCTCTCTACATCATTATAACTCTCCTAAAATGTACCTCATGAATTCCCTTCCAAAGGGACTTTGTTCCCTTCTCACTAAAAGTGCTCGCACTTGTTAAAGAGTGGCGTGCTGTCATAGCAACCATGTTACGTTCTGTTTCCATTCGTCCTACGAAGGCCATCTCGTTTAAACGAGACTTGTTTAAAGGAGGACACTCGGTATACTGCAGCCTTCAAAGCACACGACCTCCAGAGGATGCATCCTACCAAACGAGACACAGCCTCTATCTGTTTGATACCATTCAATATATATATATATATATATATATATATATATATATGCGTGTGTGTGTGTGTGTGTGTGATGGTATTTAGTGAGCAATAAAGTTAAAATCTTGCTTGCATTTCTCACCATGTTGGTAAAAACAGTTATTAATTGTCAGTTTTCTCTACGTGGACCTGCGTTCAGTGTGATTAGACCTTGGTTTCTTTTTCATATCTTTAAACATTGTTTGTTGCTTACTGCTCTATGTAACATTTTCATAATACACTAGAGATATGAAACTAGAAACTACTTTCTCTCCATATCTCAACAGGGTCAAACCTCAGCCACGAGAAGCTCATTTACAATTTCTGCCAAGCAAGAGCCAGGAGAGTGATTGAAAATGCTTTTGGAATCATGGCCTCAAGATTCCGGATCTTCAGCAGACCCATCGACTGCCTGCCAGAGAAAGCTGTAGACATTGTCAAAGCATATGTAGCCTTGCACAATTTTCTGTGTCAGGCTGATGACTCTGTGCCAGAACCACACAGGTAGGTCAATGGCGTGATAATCCTTATATATATATATATATATATATATATATATATATATATATATATATATATATATATATATATATATATATATATTGCAAAAAAAAGAAACATCCTCTCATTTCCAACTGCTTTTATTTTCAGCAAACTTAAGATGTGTAAATATTTGTATGAACATAAAAAGATTCAACAACTAAGACATAAACTGAACAAGTTTCACAGACATGTGACTAACAGAAATGGAATAATGTGTCCCTGAACAAACTGGGGGTCAAAATCAAAAGTAACAATCAGTATCTGGTGTGGCCACCAGCTGCAGTGCAACTCCTCCTCATGGACTGCACCAGATTTGCCAGTTCTTGCTGTGAGATGTTACCCCACACTTCCACCAAGGCACTTGCAAGTTCTCTGATATTTCTGGGGGGAATGGCCCTAGCCCTCACCCTCCGATCCAACAGGTCCCAGACGTGCTCAATGGGATTGCGATCCGGGCTCTTCGCTGGCCATGACAGAACACTGACATTCCTGTCTTGTAGGAAATCATGCACAGAAGGAGCAGTATGGCTGGTGGCATTGTCATGCTGGAGGGTCATGTCAGGATGAGCCTGCAGGAAGGGTACCACATGAGGGAGGAGGATGTCTTCCCTGTAACGCACAGTGATGAGATTGCCTGCAATGACAACAAGCCCATGATGATACTGTGACACACCGCCCCAGACCATGACAGACCCTCCACCTCCAAATCAATCCCGCTCCAAAATACAGGCCTCGGTGTAACGCTCATTCCTTCGACAATAAACGCGAGTCCGACCATCACCCCTTGTGAGACAAAACCATGACTCGTCAGAGAAGAGCACTTTTTGCCAGCCTGTGTGGGTTTGTGCAAGCCCTCAGTCCAGCCTCTCTCTGCCTATTGCGGACAGTCGGAGCACTGATGGAGGGATTGTGCGTTCCTGGTATAACTCGGGCAGTTGTTGTTGCCATCCTGTACCTGTCCCGCAGGTGTGATATTCGGATGTACCGATCCTTTGCAGGTGTTGTTACACGTAGTCTGCCACCGCGAGGGCGATCAGCTGTCCTTCCTGTCTCCCTGTAGCGCTGTCTTAGGCGTCTCACAGTACGGACATTGCAATTTATTGCCTTGGCCACATCTGCAGTGCTCATGCCTCCATGCAGCATGCCTAAGGCACATTCACGAGACCCTGGACATCTTTCTTTTGGTGTTTTTCAGAGTCAGTGGAAAGGTCTCTTTAGTGTCCTAAGTAACTATAACTGTGACATTAATTGCCTACCATCTGTAAGCTGTTAGTGTCTTAATGACCGTTCCACAGGCGCATGTTCATTAATTGTTTATGGTTCATTGAACAAGCATGGAAAACATTGTTTAAACCCTTTACAATAAAGATCTGTAAAGTTATTTGGATTTTTACAAAATTATCTTTAAAATACAGTGTCCTGGAAAAGGGCGTTTCTTTTTTTGCTGAGTTTATATACAGTACTGTGCAAAGGTCTTGCACATAAGATGTTTCATTTGTCTTAAGATGGTTATTTATATCTTCAGCTTTAGTGTGTCAATAGGAAATATAAATGTTAGACTCCCAAACATTTTGCAAATAGAAAAGATTAGAGTAGAAGAACAGGGAGCTCTGCAACAGATGTCATGACCCCCACAAAGCCCCCCACTGAACATTGTGTCAGTCTGGGATTACACAAAGAGACAGAAGCAATTGAGACAGCCTAAACAGATAAAAGACCTGTGGTGAATTCTCCAAGAATCTTGGAACATCCTATCTGCCAACAACCAAGAAAAACTGTGTCCAGGTGTACCTAGGAGAATTGCTGCTGTTTTGAAGGCAAAGTTGGTCACACCGAATATTGATTTAGATTTTTTTTATGTTTACTGGACTTTGTATGATGTTAATTTATAAATGAAAACTATTTATGTCATTATTTTTGAAGACATCCTCACTATGCAACATTTTTCACGTGCCTAAAACTTTTTCACAGTACTGTATATATATATATATGTAAAGGCCATTCAAAATAATTACTAGAATACACCTGTTCCATGGAGAACATGTTTTCAGTTTCTCAGTTCAAAGTCATTTAGATTTTTTCCTTTTCAACTTAAACTCAAAGATTAAATTTACACTACTATATTGACACATGTATTTTGAACTAGTTTTTAAACTTGTATCACCTCTTACCATTTTGACCCAGGTACATGACCACTACCTTAGTTGACAGCACAACATCAGAAGGGTCTATGCAAGCTGGTGAGTGGAGACATCTCAAAGAAGGTGACAGCTGCCTACAGGATCATGTGTGGACTCGAGAGAGGGCTACCCAAAGAGCACTGTCTGTCAGAGACAACTTTAAAGACTACTTTGTATCTGATGCTGGAATGTTGCTATTTCAGGACATGATTGTTCAGCGTGGGACACTGCATGCAAATTAGATGTTTCTTTTGGACAGTGATTATTCAGTAAAAATGTGATTGATCAATTGTTTATTATTCTTTTTTTTTTTTTTTTTTTTTTTTTTTTTTATCTTTGCATTTTGATAAGTTAAAGTGTTAATTTATCCAAAAAGAAAATTCTCTCATCATTTACTCACCCTCATGCCATCCCAGATGTGTTTGACTGACTTTCTTCTGCTGAACACAAATAAAAATTCTCTGTTCTCTGGTCTGTTCTCACCCAAAACCAATTCGATTGCTTAAGAGACATTGATTAAAATACTGGATTGTGATGGATTATATTTATATTGCCTTTATGTGCTTTTTGGAGCTTTAAAGTTTTAGTGCCCATTCACTTGCATTGTATGGACCTACAGAACTGAAATATTCTTCAAAAAATCTTCATTTGTGTTCTGCTGGAGATAGAAAGTCATACACATCTAGGATGACATGAGGGTGAGTAAATAATGAGAGAATGATCATTTTGGGTGAACTATCCCTTTAAAAGAATTAACCCCAAAATTTAAATTCTCTTTATTTACTCACCTTCATGTTGTTCCAAAGCTGTTTGTCTTTAGTCTGTGGAACACAAAAGGAGGACCGTACAAAAGTGGTATTCTGCATTTTATTTATTAATGTTCTAATTCATCTCTTATTCACTGTTATTAATTTTTATAACATGCAAACAATATTTTTTTTCTTCATTGTTTTAGCTGACAGTACTTTTCTTCTAAAGATACTTGTAACATTTTTACAATTTACAGTAAAACAATTTATTTCATAAAAATAAATAATAAGATTCAATTGATCATAAAATTGTTCAACTGAATAAAGAACTGGAATTAATATCTTCTGTCTTAATAAACATCTCCGTAAAACAACATTAACTGGGAATCTCTCTCATCAACCGCTTTCCCTCTGACTCTGGGAGCTGCTGCAGAAAGTGGTTCCGATATTCAGTGAATGCATAGTGGATGTTGCGCTTCTCAACATTTTTCTCAGTGGGATCGTGCTTTCTCTTTCTCTTCCCTGAAGTGTGTGATGTTGAAGGATGAGGGGAGGAAGAGAGGGCAGGTTGTGGCTGTGGTGATGGCTGCTTCTGGGCATCGGACTGTTGTTGGGTATCTGGCTGTAGAGGAGTCTGTGGTTGAGGCACAGGGGGAGGGGGGATGTGGGCAGGGGTACTGAATGTTGTCTTGACTTCTCTGACTTTTTTCCTGATCTGTCTCCAACTGCTAGAGCCACAAAGGCAAACATGACAGATTTGAGGTGGATTAGTAATAAAGGCACAGTGATAACTTTCTACCTAAAATACACAACTTTCATCATTAGATATGTACTTTTTATAACACTTCTTGTTCTTTAACCCTGCAGTCAATGCAAATAAAGTGTGTGTGTGTGTGTGTGTGTGTGTGTGTGTGTGTGTGTGTGTGTATGTGTGTGTGTGTGTTTGTGGTATGTTTACCTAACCTCGGGTTGCTCCAATGGGTTTATGTTACTTCATAACCTTTAACTCCACTCTGCCTCTGACATCACTCAGCTCATTGTGGCTCTGCTGCACTGAGTCCACTCTTGTATGTTTTTCACCTTATTTCCCGACTTTCTCATCCTAATTTTACAGTGTTTTAAGTTACAACACACACACAGCACTTCCATCATCATCAGAGCTGTCTGATCATGGCCGGGTCTTCTCGGATCGACTCGGGTATTACACACAATGTTAAACAGACCTGGGACCCACAGTAATAGAATGGAACCCAACCCGGACCCGGCTGACTGTATAAAACGAAGATCCGAACCCGTACGGCTCTCGGGTCGGGTCCTCAGGTTAGGGTGGACCCGTGAAGACCTCTAATCCCCTCGTGTGAATGTGTATGTCTGTGTGTGTTGCCTTGTGATGGACTGGTTTCCCTGCCTTCGGCCCGAGACAGCTGGGATAGGCTCCAGCACTACCTGCGACCCTATACAGGTCAAGCTGCTTAAGAAGATGGATGGATATCAAGCATACATAATATTCAAATTCCACTATTATTTGGGAAAACATATGCTACATACGTGTATTAAAATTGCCATTTTTATAGCATTTTGAAATATGTGTACAAGGATGTGACTTTTCAGTGAAAGGATCAGTGAAAACCATTTATGAACATATATTTTATATATGTGTTTTGCATATACCATATATCAGATTTCTGTGTGGTGTAATGATGCAATAAAGAAAGAGACAATGTCCCCTTAGGGGCTCCATAATATTTTGTCCCATAAAGGCAAAATGCAGTAACTAAGCCTAGGTAAAAGTGAAAGTGAGAAAAATGGCTTCAAAGTTTTTTGATTGTCAGTTGTTTCTTTAAAACTGAGCATAGTTGAGTCATATCCGCCTGTCACAGGACAGATATAGACTCTATTTTAACTAAATGTGTAGTTAGGCTACTGCGGTTTGCCTTTTAGGGCAGTATTGTTGTTATTTAAAAATTCTGCAGATAATAGAAATACAAATGTTTTGTCGGCTGAATTGTGTTAGGTAAAAAATCAAATGTGCTTTATGTGGTAACATTTAAATTAACTGCTTTTTTGTTTTTCAATACAGATCTAACTGACCATACATACAATTTGCTATTATTTCATATGAGATACCTTCATCTGTCTACTAACTATATAAATGCCAAAAACCTGCATACATTTTTCCTATTTTCTACAATTAGTGGTTGAAAACAAGAAGCACTTTTGTTACAACTGTCCCATAGCAGGTACAGTTGTAACACTACGCCGGGACAGTTGTAATAATTTGTAATGTGCTAAATAAGGCATTATGCCTACATTAAATGAAATATACTGACACATTTTGTACTCTGTGATTGTTTTTTCTAATGCTTGCATATGTATATTTTCTAACACATCAGCTGGAAATACTCTCTAAGTTTTCCTCAGCCTGATAAGAGACATCCTGTGACATGCACACACATGCAAACAAACCAAAAAAAAAAAATCTACTTTACAAAATCATTTACACTGCATAATTACAGGTATATCTATCTATATAGATAGATCTGTATGTAGGAGTAAGAAAATGAAAAAGTTACCCCCCAAAATGTATGTGCTCTAATAATTTCTCATCAATGTGGACTATGTTCTTCAAGTTTTCCAAACAGAGAGAGGATGCAAATGTGAATGTGCATACTGAAAATGAAGGTTCAAACTTGCATTAGAAGGGAAATATTCACTGTGTAACAACTGTGCTCGGTCTACCCTACTACACAGAGCAGCAATAGTAAGAGGATGCTACTCCAATTGTAGCCACACACACAGCCCTTACTAAATCACAGAAAGGGGAGACATTTATTTGGTATTATATTTTTAATTTATTTTTTTATTTTTTTATTTTTTGGTACTGCATGGGCTTGAGTAATTACTTTCATCACCTTTGTGACAACTTTATCTTAAAAAAGTGTTGTCTGACTAGTTTAAAACATATGGATGTAATACTGATGCAAAGATACTACACGTTCACATTTACACTTTTTTAACAGCTTCCTTATTATATAAACATTTAAAGACCTCATAACAGCTATTAACCATGATTTGAAACTTGCTATTTCTAATCGCAGACAGGTGGTAAAGAATCTGGAGAATTTGATGAGAAATTTTGGGTTCATAATGGGAGCTCTGATTTTTAACTGCAGACTTTGTATCTTTGCAAATCTGAACGCAGTTTAAGTCATATTGAGCTCTCTCCTGAAACTTTAGAGGAGACACATGAGATTGTGGGGGTCTTTTTCTCTGGAGAAACATCTGAGAAGCGGTACACTTCAATAAACGTCTATATTTGCTCACCTTGTAATCTTATCGCTTTCTAGGAGAAACTATTGAAATATTAAGGAGATCAATTTTTTTTTTATTCCTGTGACATAAAAAAGACAAAAAAGTCACATTTGGATTTCATGTGGTCATAAATTGTGTGTGTGTGGTTGTTGTAAATCTGTCCATCCTTTGGATGAGACATTATACTGAGGTCCTGACTCTCTGTAGTCATTAAAATCCCAGGGTACTTCTCGAAAAGAGTAGTGTCCTGGCCAAATTCCCCCCATTGGCCCTTCTCAATCATGGCCTCCTAATAATCTCTATCCATTAATTGGCTCTATAACTCTACTCTCTCCTCTCCACCAATAGCTGGTGTGTGGTGAGTGTACTGGCACACTATGGCTGCCGTTGCATCATCCAGGTGGATGCTGCACACTGGTGGTGGTTGAGGAGAGTACCCTGTTCACTGTGCGCTTTGAGTGTAGTGTCAGGAAAGCGCTATATAAATGTAACGTTCATTCATTAAATTCTCCTCGTGTGTACAGGCCCATCTTTAAACAGACGCAGAGATGTGCGACCAGACGTTTTTGGCCATCACATTTGGCCCGTGTGATAACTGCAGTCAGAGCAAACCTCTGATGAACATCTATCTGAAGAATGAGCCCATCAACTACTGCTCGCTGTGTGTGGAGCTGGTATGTCATCACAAACTGTTCAACGTCACAGTGCTTATTTTAAGACTTTAATCTTTCAGAAGCTGATTTCTCTCTGCTATATTAAATTGTTTCATGTTCTGTTTCATATTGTTAATTTAATGGCCTTGAGTGTTTATCTCATGGCAGTGAAGGACACTGGGAAACACATCCTCATGTCATCACTCACACATAACACTCATGTAAAGTGCTTTATCTGAGAGCTCTTTAATAACACATGCAGTCATGAGCAGATATCTAGAGAACAGCACAGACACTTATACAGAACACCAACATCAGCATTTACCACATGTATATTATTCTTTATTTTAAATGTGGTATACTACAACATTATTACAGCCACAAAGCTTGTCTATGTTTTTGTATTGCAGATAAACATTTGAACAAGAACAACATCCAGACATCAAGTTTATAAGATACATTTAGAATTAAAATGACAGTTTGCAATTTTAAGGGTAAAGAAATGAATACAAAAATGAAAAATAAATTCAAAGTTAAAAATCAAAATGAATAATAATAATAATAATAATAATAATATATGCTATTTGCAGGATATTTTAATGATATGGCAGGAAAAACTATTTTAGTAGAAGTAGTGGTACAAATATTATTTTAGAAATGTAACAAAAATAAAAAACAACAATAGACAATTTTGAGGGGAATTGAAAAAAGGGAAATACAGAAATGAAAAATACATTTACAAATTAATTAATTTAAAAATACGAATACATTTTTTTAATCAATTAAAAATTAAAAAGGAAAATGAAAATAAATAAAAGAAATATATGCAATATGCAGTTTATTTTAATTATATGGCAAGGAAAACTATTTTAGTAGTAATAGTGGAATATTATTGAAACAAAAAATATAACAAAAATAAAAATCACAGTTGGCAGTTTTTAAGGGTAAGTGAAAAAGGGAAATACAGAAATAAAAAAAGAATAAATGCATTTAAAAATATAAATACATTTAAAAAATAAATAAAAATAAAAAGGAAAATTAACATAAAACAAATATATGCAATATGCAGGGTAAAATAAATAAAAAAGTTTAAAAAAATAATATATTCAGTATGCAGGATATTTTAATTGAATGCAGGAAAACATATTTTAGTAACAGTGTAGAATAGAAATAAAGCATGATTAGTGGCTACTCTATACTTTAAAAGTATTTTAAATACCATTTTTAATTTTTAATTCCTGTATAATTTTAAAACAGTTTTTTAAACCTAATTTTAATTGAGAGACTGTACATAAACTATTTGTACTTTTAAAAATTAGTTTGTCACTCGCAGGACAGGACTACGCAAATTAACTTTAAATGAACTACAGTATTATATTATTTATCAATAACCCACACTACAGGCCTGTTTTAGAAATATATCAGTTTTATTTCATTATTTTTACGTTTTTTTATTCAGTGATTAACTGATTTTAAAGATCAAATGAGGGAATTCGTCTCGTTCAGAAGCAGGCTATATGTTATTTTGGCCATTTTTCAGTCCTTGAGGTTCAGAAATAAACGTGTGATGCTGATGGCGGGGATGTGTCACGTGACGCGCTCGCGGTGACGTCAGCGCATCATCAGCTGTGAGGGCCGAGCTGTATGAGTCTTTCATCTCGTGATACAAGCTCATATTTACTGATATTCGTCATATATCTGTGCTTTATTCAAAAGATGGCCTGTCAGGGACTGGCGAAGGGCGAAACCATCAACACGCTGAAAGCGGAGTCTGAATCTCTGAAAATCAAACTGGAGGAGGAGAGAGCAAAACTGCACGATGTCGAGTGTGAGTAAAAACACAGCGGCGGCGTGTCAAACTCTAGTGTGCTGCCTACATAGACTGCATTTATGGGCACCAGGCGCGTGCGGCATGTTGGGTATCAAAAACGGGCGCTTAGAAATGCTATCCAGGTAGGCAGCACACTAGGTTTTAGGGCACAGCCGTAATATTTGCCGTACAGACTCAAAATAAAAGACTTCATATGATTTATAATCTCGTGCAGTCGAAATATGTTCGCATAGCATGTCCTAAATCATTTGTGGATTAAAATGTTATGATACTATGAGGAGCTGATTTGCTCGTTTTAACATTAAGATGTATTATTTAGATTTTATTTTTAGTTGTAGGCCCGTATTTTAATTTTTATTTAAATGTAACATTTTGTATTTTAGATTTATATTAGATTTGGTTTGAAGTTTTAGGTGTTCAATTTAGGATACGTTTTTAACATTTAGATCTAGATTTGATATTCAGATTTACTTGTTATAATCTAATAAGTAAATATTTAATAGTAGACCTATTTTTACGCTAACTTGGGTAGTTAAATCTGATCAAATGTAGTTTTTTTTTTTTTTTTTTTTTTGTGACGTCTTATTTAACGTACATTCTTTATTTTACATGCAACTTATATTTCCACATATCAACATAATAATTTGATTCTTCTTGTTTTTAAATATTATTGGGTTTCTGTAATTGTCTGAACATGTACTGATTTATATCCTGACCTCCTTATAACCACATAGAAATACAGATCATAAACCATGCAGGTCATTTAATCTGTTATATTCATAGTATAACAACTTCTCACCCTTGGATGGATTTTCAGTAAAATAAAAGGCTATCAGTGGTGTGTTAATGGAGATTTGTGTTTTTCTAACTATAGTACATCAGGTGGCAGAGAAGATAGAGGCTTTGGGTCAGTTTGTCATGAAGACCAGGAGAACTTTAAAGGGACATGGGAATAAAGTGCTGTGTATGGACTGGTGCCGGGACAAGAGAAGGATCGTCAGCTCCTCTCAGGTAACCGGACGTATCATCATCACTATAAGCCATCACAGTACCAAACTGCTGTTCTGCTTTCATGGAACGACATTGTTCAGGGGGTACTTCACCCAGAAATGAGAATTTTAGCCAAATGTCCAAGCTGCTGTCTTCCATACAATGAAAGTGGAAGGGGACTGTGGTTATCAAGCTTCAAATAGACAAAAGTAGTCCTAACCACTTGTGCATTATATTCCAAGTCTTCTGAAGTCAAATGATAGCTGTGTGTAAGGAACATGCTAAAATTTGAACCATTATTCACTGAAAATCTTGCCTTAAAAATTGTACTTGACAGCTTGTCACTTTTACTGTATGGAAAAAGAAATATATACATTTGAAAGAACTTTTCCTTTAATCAAATCACTTTATTGTCACACAGCCATATACACAAGTGCAATGGTGTGTGAAATTCTTTAACATTTATTAGAAAAGGAAATGTCATTTACTTTGCTATCTACTCTTTTTATCATAGTTAGAAATGTTTTTTTGTTTATTGAAATGTTTCTCCCCTGTAGGATGGAAAAGTCATTGTATGGGATGCGTATACAACCAACAAGGTAAGTCTATCTGTGTCACACAGAATTTTGTGTGTGCTGTTCAGAGATGTTTTTTAGTGTTACAACCATTCTACAGTTTAATCTGCATGCTTTACAGTTGTAATGCACTCTAATGGAAACCCAAAGTATTAGTGCAAAAACTAATCCTACACACACACACACCATTTACAAATCAGCATGAAATCAGAATGTTACACCATTTTAATAATCAGACGTGACTATGTAAACAAGCAGCATTATCATACATTGTATGTGTGTGCACACCAGCAACTAACTGTATGGGGTTAATAAAGCATGTTTGTGTGAATGAAAGTGTATGGAGAAAATCAGTTGTAAAAAAAAAAACTTTTGTCGTTATAGTTTTGTGTGTGTGTGTGTGTGTGTGTGTGTGTGTGTTGTGTGTTAAAGAACATAAAAGAAAAAAACATTTTATTAATTGAATTGTAGACTTTACAGACACATTTACAGACATCTGCTATGCGGTCAACTCACCAGCAGAGGCAGTCTTACCAGAACTGCAACCCAGATTTTCATTACAGTCACCCATTCCTCATTTACCATTTTCATGTATATTGTTACATGATTACTAACCAAATAGATCAATAAATGGACATGAAATTTTGATCTGAGTGTATATTATTTTATGTGTGAAGAGGGAGAGCTCAAAGTGATATGAGAGATATGAAACTAGCACAGTTAGTTAGGAAATCATTTGGGAGAATGGTCAGTTATACAGATGATGCATTTGACTAATCAGAATCAAGTATTCCAGAGAGACAGGTAATAATAGTATTTAAGAAATATCCAGGTTTATACTTCATGCCAGTGCCATTACTGCACTTTTGGCTGTGTTATTTGTCACAGTTCATGTTATTCATATTTTTGTCTGGTATCTACTTCTTTACTCACCCTCATGCCATCCCAGATGTCTATGACTTTCTTTCTTCTGCTGAACAAAAATGAATATTTTTTTGAAGAATATTTCAGCTCTGTAGGTCCATACAATGCAAGTGAATGGGTACCAAAACTTTGAAGCGGTAAGTGTGGGTGAGAAACAGATTAATATTTAAATCCTTTTTTACTATAAATCTTAACTTTCACATTCTGAAAGTGAAAGTGGAGATCTTTAGTAAAAAAGGATTGAAATATTGGTCTTTTTCTCACCCAAAGTGTTTGCATCGCTTCAGAAGACATGGATAAAACCACTGGAGACAGATTACTGTTATACTGCCTTTATGTGATTTTTTTGAGCTTCAAAGTTCTGGTCACCATTCACTTGCATTGTATGGACCTACAGAGCTGAAATATTCTTCTAAACATTCTGCAGAAGAAAGAAGGTCATACACACCTGGGATGGCATGAGGGTGAGTAAATGATGAGAGAATTTCCTTTTTACATTTTTGGGTGACCTATCCCTTTAATAAATCTTTGCCCACAGCTCCTCACATTTCATCTGGGTCAGTTTTGTTGGAATAGTTGTGAAATGAATGTTTGTGGTGTGTGTTTTGTACAGGAGCATGCAGTCACTATGCCCTGCACCTGGGTCATGGCTTGTGCTTACGCCCCCTCTGGCTGTGCTGTGGCCTGTGGGTAAGTTTGAGTTTCACCAGCAAAACAATTAAGGGTCAACGCTGTTCTCAACTTCAGACAATATCAGCTGTATCTACTGTAAATAACAGCTCTGAGATAGTAATGCAATCCATTTATCAACTCAAAATCTAAAATATTCTTTACTGTGCAAAATTTGTCGCTCTCTTTTTCTCAGTGGTTTGGATAATAAATGTTCCGTCTATCCTCTCTCTTTGGATAAAAATGAGAACCTGGCAGCTAAGAAGAAATCTGTGGCCATGCACACCAACTATTTGTCTTCCTGCAGCTTCACCAATTCTGATATGCAGGTGTGTGTATGTCTATACTTGCAGTATGTTATAGTTTGAGGACACATTTTGCCCCAGTAGTGAAATAAATCTGAAAAAACCTCTCTTTGGATGGGCATATCCTTGTTTGAAAAATTAATTTTGAAATTCCAATTTCATAATATTTAAATAAGTTTAGATATACAGTACATATACAGTATATAAATAAATATATCTATATAAAAATAGATATTTTAATCTGAAAGGCCTAAAAGTTGTCTTGTGTTTTCTTTCCTAAAAGTTTTTTTTCTTTTGTGCTGTTGCTCACAAACAGGGAGCCTTAGTTAACTTCAAATGGGGCCTCAAGATGGCTTCAAATTCTTTAAAATAAGTTAATAAGCTTTACTATAATAATTTTATTTTTCATTTTTTTCTTTTTTCACCCAATTTGGAATACCCAGTTCCCAATGTGCTTTTAAGTACTTGTGGTCGTGTAGTGATTCACCTCAGTCCGGGTGGTGGAGGATGAATCCCAGTTGCCTCCGCATCTGAGACCGCCAACCCACGCATCTTATCACGTAGCTTGTTGAGTGCGTGTGGAGGCTTCATGCCATGCACTGCGGCATCCACCCTCAACTCACCACGTGCCCCACTGAGAACGAACCACATTATAGCGACCACGAGGTGGTTACCCCATGTGACTCTACACTCCCTAGCAACCGGGCCAATTTGGTTGCTTAGGAGACCTGGCTGGAGTCACTCAGCACGCCCTGGGATTCGAACTAGCGAGCTCCAGGGGTGGTAGCCAGCGTCTTTTACCACTGAGCTACCCAGGCCCCCTGCTTTACTATAATAATCTAACTTGTTATAATAAATCTAAAAATGCTAAAAACCAAGATGTACGAAATGTAAACTGAGACCATATTTCTCCCTAACTCCCTACAACAATTTGAATATTGTCTTGGACAGTTTTTGTTATTAGCTTTATCTAAAACAACAGAAGTCTATGGTATGTCCTTATTTAAGCTAAGTAAACATGTTTATATGAAAAGGAAATCCCCCTTCCCAGCTTTTATTTTCAATTTCTAACATATTCTGAGTGATAGAAACTGTCTAGGATTTACAAAACATATGAACTTCTAGACATTTATAATGAGTGGTAATGTTGTTGGGCCTCATGTATTCAGATAGAAGACAAAGGCAGGCCTAACACAGTCATAAAAACCTAACTCAATCCCCCACATTCTAAGTCGTAAATTATACTGATAAAAATCGCGCCAAAATCAAACAAAGGGAGTCCAAAACAGACTACAAATCCCATGAAGCCTTGCTCACTAAAGGATCGAACTCTCAACTCCTATTGGATGAGGCACACAACAGAACACACCTCAAACATGACATCATCAGGAGTTGAAATACCTCTGAAATGCTTTCGGGATTTGCTTCCAGCAACTTTGCTTGCAGTGTGTGGACGCAGTTCAACGCTGCTCTCATGTGCAACCTTGTGGCACAAGGAAGTAACGTCCGACTTGAAACTGTGGCCATACAGTCTCCATCTCGCTGGACAAGTTGAGATTACTCTGTGTTCAACCGAACACTGTAACGGATCCGAAGGAGACCCCCGAGCAATTCGCATCTTCATCCGTTTGCCTACAGAAGTGAAGAGATTAAAGATTTCTCTTCCATCTTCAATCAAGTCGACATTTCTGAGTTCTCCGCCAGCCTGCCGAGAATCAACAGCCGTACCGCCCGCCGACAGCGCAAGGAAACGGCCCCCCGTTATCACCTGAGCCTCAAGGAACCGGGTCGGAGTTAAAGGACGGAGGAAAACACATTCTACCTGTGTCCTCATGCGATACAAGTAAGAGGTTTACGTCTGGGAAGAGATAGAATATTATAGCGTGTTATTCTTGTGTTTCAAGATTTTTTGCTTGTACAGTTTACGGACCGCCATGTCCGCTCATTATTAATACTCAGGGTATTAATTATCACAAATTTGTTTTGCTGTATTGTGGTCCAACCAAATTGGATTGTTGTGCAATTTCGCCATCGCGGGTGAGACAGCAACTGAGTTCATCCATGAAAGAGTCAAATAACGCAGGACTTTTACGAACCGTCTACCGCGTCTCTAAGTGACAAACTAACAGCTGCTTTCTCTCCCACTATCACGAAACTGGCTTTAGGGCTGTCACTTACTTAATTCTGTCTCTCTCTCTCTCGTACTAACCACACACACACACACACACACACACACACACACACACACACACACACACCTTATGTGTTATAGGATTATTTTTATTTCCATATCTAATCATATCACTGTTTAGTTTGTAGTTGTAAGTCGGAAGTTTATTGACTACATTGTATTAATTATTAATTGATATTACTGCATAAATAAACTTTGTTTATATTACAAAGAGAAGTGTTTTGGTTTGTTTTGCATACACCTGTGTCATGCTGACGGGATGTCAGTGCTCGGATTCAAACCTTCATTCATTGTTTTTTTTCCCCTGAAAATCGATATTCTTCGGATGTTGATTTTCCTAAGAAAACAATCTAATACTGAGACTGTTTTACTATTCGGTTATTAGTCCCTGATTTCAGGGTGGTGCCCCGTCAATGTTAATCCTTATTAATATTCTATTGATTTTTGATAATTGATAATTATCTTTGATGGTTGTTGAATTTGAATGATCAATAAACTAGTGTTAATTTTAATTAATATTTCATCGATGTTAACAATTAACGATTATCTTTGATAAGTGTTGATTTAAAGGATTAAAAAAGCTAACATTGATTCTCATCAATGTTCTATTGATTTTAATAATTAATAATTATCTTTGATAATTATTAATTATTGCTAATAACCAAACTTGCTCCTAAACGTAGCACACTACATTTACTGGAGCCCCATATGAGGTTTTAATGAGTTAGATTCAATTGATAAATTTAAATATTAATTAATAACTACAGAAATAATTATTAATTATTTACAATGTTATATTAATTACTCCTGGGTATGTTTCCACCAATGTAAGGTGCAATAAGTAACTTTTCCGCTGTTTTTTTTTTTTTGTGATTAACATTTTATTAATTTTCAAAAGAAAGAAAAACAAAACATATATACAGTGAATCGACATTAACACACACTACTTCCCCTCCCCGATCAAGAACCCCACCCCAAACGAACATCCCATATATATATATATACATACACACATACACATACATACATAAACATATACACACACATTTCCCAATAAAAGAATCCCATATCCCCAGCCTTCTACATGATACCTCTTCGAAGGCTGTCACCCTTCCCATCTCTTCGCACCACTCCCGAATCGAGGGTGCTCCCACCGACTTCCAACACCTTAAAACAATCTGCCTGCCTATCACCGCACTAGTGAGGATCCAATTATTTATGTATTTATCACCTACGCCGATGACCGCCTCATCACCCAAAACACAGAGTCTGGGGCAAAACGAAATCCGAATGCCCAACACGTCACACAGAACACTCTGTACCTTCAACCAAAATTCCTGAATCTCAGCGCACCACCAAAAAACATGGGCCATGTCTCCTTCCTCTGATTGGCATCGCCAGCAGGTGGGTGTGTCTTTAAGACCAAACCTATACAATTTAGAGGGGGTCCAATAGAAACGATGTAAAATCTTGAATTGTATAAGGTGCACCCTTGCATCTCTCGATACATTTTTTATGTTTTTTAAAATCCTAACCCATTCTCTCTCCTCCAGTTCCAGGTGTAAATCTTTCTCCCATAATCTCTTGAGAGTGGTTGAGACTCCATCCCCCAGACTCTGAATTAATAAGGAGTAATACACTGATGCCTCATGGCCCTTCCCAAAAGCAGAAATCACCACTCCTAGAGTATCTGCTGCTTTAGGGGGGTGTATGCTACTCCCAAAAATAGTACAGAGCAAATGGCATAACTGAAGATACCTAAAAAACTGAGATCTAGGGATCCCAAATTATTGAACCAGATTTTCAAAGGATCTCATCACACCACTCTCGTAAAGATCACCGAGTGAATTAACCCCCCTCGCAATCCACTCTGACCAACAAAATGGGGACTTATTAATGCATAGTTTGGGGTTTAGCCATAGGCTCGAGGCATCATTTAGATAAATATCTGAATTAAACACTCTGGACACTTTTGTCCATACTGAGTGTAAATGTGAAATAATGGGGTGTGATTTAACTTCTCTATTTAGGTTGATGGAAAGGCTGTGCAATGGCAAAATAGGGGCAAGGAGTTCTTGTTCAATGCAGAACCAGGGAGGGGCTCTTTCAGGTGGAAGCGACCAATGAGCCAAATGTCTGAGACCGAATGCATAATAATAAAACAAAATCTTGGGTAGGCCTAGCCCACCTTTGTCAATCGGCCTATGTAATTTATTGAAATGTAGTCTGGGGCGCTTACCACTCCAAATGAAAGACTTCGCTATGCTATCAAATTGCTTGAAATAAGAGAGGAGGACATCTACAGGGAGTGACTGTAGCAAGTAGTTAAATTTTGGAATACAGTTCATTTATCATCGATAAATGTAATGAAGCCCACCTGTCTACATCGCTCGAAAACCGTTTTATTAAAGGGTCAAAATTAACTCTGACTAAATCAGACAAATTTGTTGGGAATAAAATGCCCAAATACTTAATGCCCTGTTTGGGCCACTGGAAGGTGCCTGGCTGGAAGGCCGTTACTGGACAGTATGCTGTCAAAGCCAAAGCTTCGGATTTAGACCAGTTGACTTTGTATCCTGAGAACTTGGAAAAGGAATTAATAATTCTGTGGAGGCAAGGCATAGATCTAGTGGGGTTGGAGACGAATAATAAAATATCATCTGCATAAAGCAGAAGCTTATGCGCCACACCTCCCGCCATCACCCCTGGAAAATCATCATCTTTTCTTATCCCGGCTGCTAATGGTTCCAGGGCAAGACAGAACAATAATGGGGAAAGAGGGCAACCCTGCCGAGTGCCCCTATTCAGAGTAAAATGATCTCAAATTAGTCCATTTGTTTGTACCGCTGCTACCGGGTGTCTATAAAGTAACTTAATCCATCCAATAAAAGTATTCCCGAACCCATACATTTCCAAAATCTTAAAAAGATAATCCCATTCTACCATATCAAATGCCTTTTCGGCGTCAAGTGAGATGGCAGAGACCGGAGTCTGACAATTCGCTACTGACCACATGATATTGATGAAATGCCTAATGTTGTCAGAAGAGCTGCGGCCCCGAATAAACCCTACCTGATCTATATGTATAAGAGATGTCATAACTTTACTTAATCGGTTAGTCAGAATTTTTGACAAAATGTTTACATCTAGCTGGATCAGGGAAATTGATTGGTAACACTTATACTCGCTTGGATCTTTGTCCTTTTTAAGAATAAGACTGATCCGGGCATGCATCATGGTTGGAGGAAGCTTTCCATTCTTTAATGATTCCATATAAACTTCTAACAAAAGTGGAGCCAGTTCTGTAGCATAAGATCTAAAAAATTCAGCGGCAAAACCGTCTGGCCCCGGAGCTTTGCCTGTAGGCAAGGCCTTAATTACCTCGTCAAGCTCCTCCAAGGTTATCTCAGTATCAAGATCATTTTTTTTCAGTTGTCAGTTTAGGGAGATCTAATGGTTCCACAAAGTTTCTAATATCCTCATCAGTAGTCGAAGACGTGGAACTATAGGGATCAAGAGAGAACTCTTTAAAAGCATTCATAATATCAATGGCTGAGGTAAATATTTCACCACCAGCAGATTTCACTGAGGGAATGGTAGAAAAAGACTCACTCTGTTTTATATATCTAGCTAAAAGCTTCCCTGCTTTGTCTTGCCCTGAATAACCAAAACTCCACTTTCCGCGACAAAATAGCTTTATATCTGTATTTCAATCGAGTCAATTCTCTGAGGCCATTAGATGACATTCGCTCTGCCACTGCACTTTTAGTATTCTCTTCCAACTCCATGAGTTCTCATGCTTTGGATTTTTTGGTGAATGAGGCATACTGTATGATCCGACCCCTAAGAACTGCCTTAAGTGCCTCCCAGGCTGCATCCACGGAGGAAACTGAGGACCAGTTGGTCTCCATATGAACATTGATTTCAGTCTTTAACATCTGTTGGGAATCAGGATTTTGCAAAAGGGATACATTAAAGCGCCAGCTGTATTATTTATTTTTCTCCGTATGTGGCAATATCTCTAAACTCACCAGGGTGTGATCTGAGACTAAGATGTTTCCAATTGAGCAATTGACTACAGATGAAATGAGAGACTTAGATATAAAATAAAAAATCTATTCTAGATTAAATCTTATGAACTGATGAAAAAAATGTATAGTCCCTACCAGATGGGTTCAAAGGTCACCAGATATCAGCAAGACCAAGATTTTTACACATCCTATGAAGTGTCAGTGTTGCTGTAGTGGGCTTACACACTTTTGTTTCACTATGATCAAGGACTGAGTCCATCAAAATATTAAAGTCTCCTCCCAATATTATATCATGAGGGGTGCCAGCGGCTTGCAACATCCCTTCGAGATCTATAAAAAAGCCCTGATCATCAGCATTAGGTGCGTAAATATTAGCCAAAATCAACCTTTTCCCCTGAATTTCTCCTAAAACAATAATGATTCTCCCTAATTTATCTTTAATCTGTTTGAGACATTTTAATTGTAGATGTTTACGTATCAATGTTATGACCCCCCTGCTCTTACTTGAGCCAGCACTAAAGAAAACATGTCCACCCCATATCTTCCCAAATTTATTAGCTTCCTGCGGGGAAAGATGCGTTTCTTGGAGAAACACTATATCATATTTCTTACGTTTAAGAAGAGAAATAACTTTTCTTCTTTTTATGGGGTGCCCCAACCCATTCACATTCTATGTGGAGAGAGATAGTACACTCATATTAACATTTGACATATTGATATAATAAAAAAATAAAACATTGTGTGTCAAAAACAAAATTACACAGACCACGTTCCCCATTAGTGCAACAATCAAACCCCAAACTTCCCCCCGAACAAAACAAACAGAGAAAAGATAAACGTGTGCATTAACCCCGCCCACGACAGCGCTAACCGGCGTCAATCCCTCTAAACTCATAAGGTCCGTGTACGCATACGAGAACCCCCGCGACAACTTTGCCATCGGATTTCTCAAGTCCGGTGCTTCTGCACAAATTTTGTGAGGCAAAATTACATAACAGAAATACTGTAAAACAAACCCCAGCCAACAGGCAGAATAAACACAAAGAACGTGTAGATTCATTCACAGAACTGTCTTGAAGGTCTGTATCTCCACAAAACAAACTCCAGCTGATATAAAGCCATTCAGTTTCCTCGGACAGATAAACAATTGTTAAGTGAGCCGGCTGTTATGAGTGCAGCAGATGATGTAATCATTCTAATGTCCTTTAAAAATACCCCACAAAAATAAACTCCAGCCAACAGGAGGCATAAGCACAAAGGACGAACAGATTCATCCATATCTGTACCGAAGGAGTATTATTCCACAAAAAAAGCTCCAGCCACTAGGCGGAACCATCACAAAAATAACAAAACAGGCGTCCCGGTTTCTCGAATGGTCAAGTGTGTATTAATCACTCGGAGGTCGCATAAACAAAATACACCATGACTTACTCAGTCCGTCAACTTTATAAAAGACATCCTTTGTGTAGGCACGTTTTTTTTGCAGTCCTTCTTAATATCTATTCTCAATCTGACCGGGAACTTCAGTGTAAAGCGATCTTCCGTCCATGCAAAAGTTTCTTGGAGTGATATTCCACAAAACAAACTCCAGCCGCTTGGCAGAACCAACACAAACAGAAACAAAAATGGCGCCCAGCTTCCTCGAACAGCCAGAGTAAGTATAGCGAGTTAATCCACTCTGGAACTACATGAGAAACCCCAAATGGCTTACTCACCCATTGTTTTTATAAAAGACATTGCTTGCTTTGGACATGTAAATACCCTGTGACCATCCTTTGTTTCTATTCTCAGTTTGGCTGGAAAAATCATTGCAAAAGCGAACTTCCGTTGATGTAAGAGTTTCTTGCATTCCTTGAACCAATCGCGTTTCTCTGTTGTCGAATTCGCAAAGTCAGGGAACAAGAAAATATTCTTCCAAGAAAGCTTTCCTTTGCTCCTCGCCTGGTGCAACCTCATCTTGAGTGCATAAGTGTCTTTTAATGTCTCCAGAGTCTGAGGATTTTGACTTCTTTCCCATGTTTACCTCAAAGAGCAAATATGTAACTGGGTGTAACAAATCTCACTGGATTAAACATGAAAATAATTAAAAACTAGCAAAGTGCGCAGAGCCAGTCGCTCACACATCTGCTTCTCGGGTGACATCACGTGACCTCCGCCAGTTGCTTTTCTTTATTGTTTGACTTTTCCTTTTCTTTTACCATTTGTCAGTCCATACCAGCTGAAGCCCAGGAGTGCCAATTAAAAAAGAATGAAGGAATAAATTATCAATCTGTTAATTTGAAAATAAAAAGATGTATTTTATTTAATTCATGTTTAAAAATGTAATTATATTTAACAATAAAATTGTGCATTAATAAATCATATTTATTTAATGTTTAAAATGTCATTAAATGTAGCAATAAATGAGTACAATGCACTTTAAAAGCACCTTTGAAATTGCATTTTAAAAAGGTATTTGCCAATTGCTTTTGCTCATCCATTTGCCAATGGCTTTTCTTTTTCCTTTTCCTTTTCTTTCTCCAACTGAGAATCGAGTTAAAAAAATGCCATTGGACTGATGACTTGTGGGAGCAACCAATGAAATTTCGATTCAGTTATAAGACACACCCCCTCTCCCACGTGCCACTCGAAGAGGATGTAAGACAGCTTGTCATTGGACGATGGTGCGAGCAGTTTACATGATATTATTGGATCTGCGAATCCCACGCATAAGAAACGGATGAGAAGCATATCAGAAGTTAATGGTGGCTCGTTCACTGTTGCTGTGAAATGCTGAACACGGCCCTACCTGAGCGTGCAGAGTGATATGTGTTCAGGATGGGGGCTGGAAATCATTATGCTGTCAACAGAACCAGCCTCCTGACCTGTGGCCCGAACTGAAACGCGCAGCAACCGCCATTTGCCTCACCCTACTTCACCGCTTGAGGTACTGAGCTGATGAAGAATACCACCAGATCCTGTACTAAAGGACCTCTGTGAAGTTGGCACCCCATATAATTAAATTTTTACCAAATCTATACTATTCAAAAATGAACATTTGTTTTGGTTCGGTGTTTGAAATATTTGACATAATTGTTTTGGCTGTGTGACGTCACTTTCCACCCCATAAGGTAAAAATCACTCTGAACCGGTGCTGTTCATTTGTGCTCGATTTATGCTTTTAAAAGAAACATCATGACGTTTTCCTTTCTTTGTATTTAACAAGATTGCTTTTGGGGAGCCTGGGTAGCTCAGCGAATTTTGATGCTGACGACCACCCCTGGAGTCGTGAGCTTGAATCCAGAGTGTGCTGAGTGACTCCAACCAGGTCTGCTGGTTGAGGTTACCCCATGTGACTCTACCATCCCTAGCAACCGGGGCAATTTCGTTGCTTAGGAGACCTAAGCATCTTTACTCACTGAGCTACCCAGGCCCCGAGAGTTCCAGTCTTATACTGAGGGGCTGTTCACATTGAGCGTGTTTTTTGTGTCTGTCCGCGCTGTTTTATAATTGATTTCAGTGTTAACATGCGCTGGCTTTGACTGCTTGTTCGTGTTTTTAGACACCATGTTAGGTTAAAAAAGAACCTAAATTGTTAAATGTACATCTCGTGTCGAGACGTTGTTTTGCTCTTGTGTCGTTGTATGTAATTTTAGTGCAACAGCAAACGCATTCCAGCATGTGAACGGCACCTAACATGTTTTCAAACATTACGCTGAAATTTCAAACAGTATTTTGAATATTAGCTACCATATTGGCTTGTGCCAAGGGTCTTCAACAGGGGGTCTGCAAATAATTGTTTGATCCACCATTGGCATTTGTAATAATCAATCACTTACTCGCAGCTACATTTAATGACATTTTAAACATTAAGGAAATGTGATTTATTAATGCACAATTTTATTGTTAAATATAATGACATTTTTAAACATGAATTAAATAAACATTTAAATGCGTCTTTTTATTTGACCATTTATAAATTGGTTTATTTATTCACATTTTTATTTTCAAATTAATAGATTGATAATTTGTTCCTTCATTCTTCTGTAAATGGCACTCCTGGCCTTCCATACCTGAGAGCTTGAAAGTTTTGGACCCCATTGACTTACATTGTATGAACGTAAACACATCATATATCCTTTAAAATATCTTTGTTTGTTTTCTGCAGAAGAAAGAAAGTCGTACGTGTTTGAGAAGGCATAAGTATGAGTAAATGATGGGAGAATTTTCCATTTTTGGATGAACTATCCCTTTAAGATCACATGACCAACTGAATACTCAGTAACCTCTCTATTATAATCATGGGTGAGTCAAAAATCTAAAGTTGCTAACCGCACACTGAATTGCAAAACAGATTAAAAAGGGTCTAGCAAAAAAATATAACTTTGTTAAATTTGCATCCTGAAAAAATTTGCAAAGTGAGTTAAAAGCCAGATAAACAAGGGGAGCAGATGTTTCAGCACATTGCTTTCTTCAGTACTCATGTTGTAAAAGACGTTCACCCATTTTAACAAGTCTTAATTGAAAATTGCAACCAGCTGGGCCTAATGAGTTAACAAGGATAGAACCTAAATAGACAAAAAATGTGGAATCTAAGTGGAGTCTAGAATCAACAGGGTCCAAGGGTGCAAACACAAAAAAAAAAAAAAAATCACCACTGTAACAAAATTACATTAAAAAAAAAATTAAAAAAAAATGGAAAGATTGTGTTCTTCATTCATACCACTAGGAGCTAAAGATTTAAGTACAGAATCCAAAAAGCCTCCCTCTGTAACAATTACTTATCTCTGTCTCCACCTCTCCTATGAGGTAAAATCCTCTCGATGCCCAGGAATTTCAAATCTGACAATGAATGTTTAGCCGAATTAAAATGACGAAAAATTTGAGATGTATCATCTTGTCTTCTAATAGCACTAATATGTTCAATAATTCTTGTGCGTAATGCACGTTTAGTTTTGCCTACATATAGCAAAGGACATGGACAAATTATTATATAAATGATATATGTAGTTCTACATGTAATCAGTTGTCTGATCTTGTCATTTCTCAATGTATGAGGATGTGTGAACGAACTGCATTTAACATATTGAGAACAAGATGTACAGTTGTTATGTGGAAAATTACCCTGGGCATCAACAAAGGTAGTCGGAAGAGAGATTGGAGCTCCTAGAAAACACAAAGTGGTGGATCATTAAATACATTAATTAACTGAGAATCACTTCGAATGATGTGCCAATGACTAATGATGAACTTTTTGACATCATCACTCAAAGGACTAAAAGTATATTTAAAGACACATGAGAAATTCTTGTTTCTGTTCTTTCCAGTTACATACAGGTGCATCTCAATAAATTAGAATGTCGTGGAAAAGTTCATTTATTTCAGTAATTCAACTCAAATTGTGAAACTCGTGTATTAAATAAATTCAATGCACACAGACTGAAGTAGTTTAAGTCTTTGGTTCTTTTAATTGTGATGATTTTGGCTCACATTTAACAAAAACCCACCAATTCACTATCTCAAAAAATTAGAATACATCATAAGACCAATAAAAAAAAAAACATTTTTAGTGAATTGTTGGCCTTCTGGAAAGTATGTTCATTTACTGTACATGTACTCAATACTTGGTAGGGGCTCCTTTTGCTTTAATTACTGCCTCAGTTTGGAGTGGCATGGAGGTGATCAGTTTGTGGCACTGCTGAGGTGGTATGGAAGCCCAGGTTTCTTTGACAGTGGCCTTCAGCTCATCTGCATTTTTTGGTCTCTTGTTTCTCATTTTCCTCTTGACAATACCGCATAGATTCTCTATGGGGTTCAGGTCTGGTGAGTTTGCTGGCCAGTCAAGCACACCAACACCATGGTCATTTAACCAACTTTTGGTGCTTTTGGCAGTGTGGGCAGGTGCCAAATCCTGCTGGAAAATGAAATCAGCATCTTTAAAAAGCTGGTCAGCAGATAGAAGCATGAAGTGCTCCAAAATTTCTTGGTAAACGGGTACAGTGACTTTGGTTTTCAAAAAACACAATGGACCAACACCAGCAGATGACACTGCATCCCAAATCATCACAGACTGTGGAAACTTAACACTGGACTTCAAGCAACTTGGGCTATGAGCTTCTCCACCCTTCCTCCAGACTCTAGGACCTTGGTTTCCAAATGAAATACAAAACTTGCTCTCATCTGAAAAGAGGACTTTGGACCACTGGGCAATAGTCCAGTTCTTCTTCTCCTTAGCCCAGGTAAGACACCTCTGACGTTGTCTGTGGTTCAGGAGTGGCTTAACAAGAGGAATACGACAACTGTAGCCAAATTCCTTGACATGTCTGTGTGTGGTGGCTCTTGATGCCTTGACCCCAGCCTCAGTCCATTCCTTGTGAAGTTCACCCAAATTCTTGAATCGATTTTGCTTGACAATCCTCATAAGGCTGCGGTTCTCTCGGTTGGTTGTGCATCTTTTTCTTCCACACTTTTTCCTTCCACTCAACTTTCTGTTAACATGCTTGGATACAGCACTCTGTGAACAGCCAGCTTCTTTGGCAATGAATGTTTGTGGCTTACCCTCCTTGTGAAGGGTGTCAATGATTGTCTTCTGGACAACTGTCAGATCAGCAGTCTTCCCCATGATTGTGTAGCCTAGTGAACCAAACTGAGAGACCATTTTGAAGGCTCAGGAAACCTTTGCAGGTGTTTTGAGTTGATTAGCTGATTGGCATGTCACCATATTCAAATTTTTTGAGATAGTGAATTGGTGGGTTTTTGTTAAATGCGAGCCAAAATCATCACAATTAAAAGAACCAAAGACTTAAACTACTTCAGTCTGTGTGCATTGAATTTATTTAATACACGAGTTTCACAATTTGAGTTGAATTACTGAAATAAATGAACTTTTCCACGACATTCTAATTTATTGAGATGCACCTGTAATTGGTCTCCTGTTCACAAACCTTCTGGAGTGAGGTGTCCAACCATTCATTAGGATATCCTTGTGATTTAAAGTCACCATATGAGATCTGAGCTTTACTCTCAAAATCTTCTTTTCTCAAACAGATTCGATAAAGTCTTGTAAACTGACTATAGGGCAAACCACATTTAAGAGAGGTGGGATGAGCACTCTTAGCATGTAAAAGACTGTTTTTATCTATGTCTTTTCTATAATGTGAAGAGACAATTTGTCCATTCAAAATCGAGATGCAGCAATCCAAAAAGTTGACAGTGGCAGCACTAACCTGATGTGTAAACTTAACTGAGGATCTTAAACAATTGATGTTTAAGGCAAATGCTTCAAAATCCTTTTCTGAGCCTTTTTAAATAACAAAACAGTCATCAATATATAGCTTAAACAAAATAATATTTTCAGCAAAAGGGTTGTTCTTAAAGATATAATGGTCCTCCAAATAACCCAAATATAATTTAGCATAATCTGGAGCCATGGTCGCACCCATGGCTGTACCCTCAATCTGCAAATAATATTTGTTCTCAAATAAAAAATAGTTCTTAGTGAGTACCAGTTTGGCCACATCTATCTGTCGGTCAAGAAAATATTTAAGGGCCAGTAGACCCTCACTATGAGGAATATTGGTATATAAGGACATTTCATCCATCGTGGCTAGTATCACATCATGTTCCACATTATTATTAATAGTGGAGAGACACTGTAGAAAATCTGTTGTGTCTATCAAATAGCTGGGAAGAGATGTAACTAAAGGTCTAAGAACAAAATCGACAAAATTAGAGAGTGGCTCAGTAAGACTATTATTGCCTGTTACTATGGGTCTACCACGAGGATTAACCAGACTCTTGTGCACTTTGGGTAGAATAGAGTGCATTCGGAAAGTATTTACAGAGCTTCACTTTTTCCACATTTTGTTATGTTACAGCCTTATTCCAAAATGGATTAAATTCATTATTTTCCTCAAAATTCTACAAACAATACCCCATAATGGCAATGTGAAAGAAGTTTGTTTGAAATCTTTGCAAATGTATTAAAAATAAAAAACGAAAAAAATCACATGTACAGAAATATTCACAGCCTTTGCCATGACACTCAAAATTGAGCTCAGGTGCATCCTGTTTCCACTGATCATCCTTGATGTTTCTACAACTTGATTGGAGTCCACCTGTGGTAAATTCAGTTGATTGGACATGATTTGGAAAGGCACACACCTGTCTATATAATGTCCCACAGTTAACAGTGCATGTCAGAGCACAAACCAAGCCATGAAGTCCAATGAATTGTCTGTAGACCTCCAAGACAGGATTGTATTGAGGCTCAGATCTGGGGAAGGGTACAGAAAAATTTCTGCAGCACTGAAGGTCCCAATGAGCACAGTGGCCTCCATCATCCTTAAATGAAAGAAGTTTGGAAACACCAGGACTCTTCCTAGAGCTGGCCGCCTGGCCAAACTGAGCGATCGGGGGAGAAGGGCCTTAGTCAGGGAGGTGACCAAGAACCCTATGGTCACTCTGACAGAGCTCCAGCATTTCTCTGTGGAGAGAGGAAAACCTTCCAGAAGAACAACCATCTCTGTAGCACTCCACCAATCAGGCCTGTATGGTAGAGTGGCCAGACGGAAGCCACTCCTCAGTAAAAGGCACATGACAGCCCGCCTGGAGTTTGCCAAAAGGCACCTGAAGGACTCTCGGACCATGAGAAACAAAGATTGAACTCTTTGGCCTGAATGGCAAGCATCATGTCTGGAGGAAACCAGGCACCGCTCATCACCTGGCCAGTACCATCCCTACAGTGAAGCATGGTGGTGGCAGCATCATGTTGTGGGGATGTTTTTCAGTGGCAGGAACTGGGAGACTAGTCAGGATCAAGGGAAAGATGAATGCAGCAATGTACAGATACATCCTTGATGAAAACCTGCTCCAGAGCGCTCTGGACCTCAGACTGGGGTGAAGGTTCATCTTCCAACAGGACAACGACCCTAAGCAAACAGCCAAGATAACAAAGGAGTGGCTCCGGGACAACTCTGTGAATGTCCTTGAGTGGCCCAGCCAGAGCCCAGACTTGAACCCGATTGAACATCTCTGGAGAGATCTGAAAATGGCTGTGCACCGACGCTCCCCATCCAACCTGATGGAGCTTGAGAGGTCCTGCAAAGAAGAATGGGAGAAACTGCCGAAAAATAGGTGTGCCAAGCTTGTAGCATCATACTCAAAAAGACTTGAGGCTGTAATTGGTGCCAAAGGTGCTTCAACAAAGTATTGAGCAAAGGCTGTGAATTTATTTATTTATTTATTTATTTTTTATAAATTTGCAAAGATTTCAAACAAACTTCTTTCACGTTGTCATTATGGGGTATTGTTTGTAGAATTTTGAGGAAAATAATGAATTTAATCCATTTTGGAATAAGGCTGTAACATAACAAAATGCGGAAAAAGTGAAGCGCTGTGAATACTTTCCGGATGCATTGTGTATATAAGACAGGCCTACTTGAAGAGCGGTTGATCAAGTATTGCAGTTCTTTATCAGAAATTAACATATCCGAGTGTGCTTTTCGAAGAAAAATATCTGTCGGGTCAGATTGTAATTGATAATACATGGTGTTTTCCAATTGATGGAAGACCTCCTGATTATAGAGGTTACAAGACATTATAACCAAACCGCCTCCTTTATCTGCAGGTTTGACTAAAATGTCTTTATCTTTACACAATTTGTCAGGAGCCTCTTTTTCAGCATGTGTCAAATTGGATGTCTTACTTTGTAGTGAAGGTGCCTGTTCAAACAACCTATTGACATCTCGTTCAACTAGTCTACAATAAGTGTCGATGGATGAATTAACTATCAATGGACAAAAGGTACTTTTGGGCTTGAATTTATCCCACCCACTATAAGAGTCAGAAATTACTTGATCGACTTTGGAACATTTGAAAAAAACACTTAAGTTTGAGAGTCCGAAAGAATTTAAACAGTGCAACTTTATTGACAAAAGGATCAGTCGCTTTAGTTGGAACAAAACTTAGGCCTTTGTTTAAAAGGCTTATTTCTTGTGGTTGTAATTCCTGACCTGTGAGGTTGAAGATCAAATTGTCCTTAGACGAGTCCCCCTCTTCCGAATGTAGTGTCGTGTCCCTCCTTTTGGCAGTGCTCCTCTTGACACCTCGCCTCCCCCTACGGGTTCTCTTCATCATCATATCAAGGCTGGGGATTCAATACTCTATTTAAAGACCAATAGAATGTGATAGTTCCACAGCTTCCAGTGACTATGATCTCTGTTTCCTCCTGAACTGATTTAAATTGAAATATTCGACTGATCTAGTGGCAGTGTAAAATCACTTTTGTATTGTGAAATATTTCATCTGCAAGACTGGATTCCTTTCTTGAACCAAATTCAAATCTCTATACGTTTTTATGGGGAAAATAGTAGAGTTTGTGGAGCTATCATTGTCATGACCAATGCCTCCACATGAGGGCGATAAAGTTATTATATTTATTTTTTAAGAAGGTCATCGGCCTTCCAAATCATTGCAAAATATACTGTTTGTACTGGGTTAACCATTTGATAAGGAAACAGGAAACATAGATATGTGTGTTTGTGTATGTTTCAGATTCTGACATCAAGTGGTGATGGCACTTGTGCATTATGGGATGTTGAGAGTGGGCAGCTGCTGCAGAGTTTCCATGGTCACTCAGCTGATGTGCTTTCATTGGACCTCGCACCCTCTGAGACAGGAAACACTTTTGTGTCAGGGGTCAGATATACCTGTTTACAGTCAGCAAAAACACACACACACACACACACCTGTTTACACTCAACACACACACCTCAACCACCCTCACGTGCTCACCATAACGCACGTGAGATTCTTATCAGTAGAGAAAAATCAGCTAAATACTCGTTTCATTTTATAAAGGTGTTTGGAAAGTATTACTTAAGCGTGAAATTTAATTATCATTTATAATCTGCCATCATTATTAACATTATGGCACTTTCCATATGTGTAGGGTTCAAAATAGGGCTTTAAACTCTTTAAAATGGTCATGAAATGCTCTTTTTTTTTTTTATATATATATATATATAGTTTTATTATCTTCCCTGAGGTCCACTGATAATGTTAGCAAGGTTTTTTTTTTTTTTGCATTAAAACAGTCATAATTTAGTAATGTATGATCATTGTTCACCCTGTCTCTGGCCCTCTGTCTGAAACGCTCAGTTTTGGCATAAGCGCCTCCTTAAAACTTCAGCGTAAACACCCACTGTTATGAATGGTTAAAAGCGTGCAGCCCTTCAAATTCAGCCATATTTAAAAACTCAATCTGAAGAGAATGAACAAGCTCCACAACATTATAAAACTACATTTCAGGGGTTACACATAATGTACATCCAACACATTGCATCTGAATATATTAAACTGTTCTCTCAAGCACAACTGTTAACACACACACCCTGTTTACACCAGACGAGAGAGTTGCATCGCATCAAAAGCAATAGAACCCATTATAATCAATGATGCTGTGGAAGCGTTCATTCCATCGCGCCGAATGTAAACAGATGTCCCGTTCCATTTTGTGCTGCACGCACTGGCGCTACTGCTGCCAACAACACAAATAAACAGTTTAGAAAATTTGTGTCGACATGGCCGGTGAAGTTTCGCCCAGTGTAAACAGGATGTCAGCACCATAAACTATTAAACAGTCATGACATTTTAAATATTCATAAATGGAACTGTTTACTTACTGTTTTGCATCGGATCCAAGTGTTTTTAACTGCCTTATCCTTCAATGCCATTTCCTTTGCAAAGCTTGAATCATTTTATGACTGGTTCACAAGCAATCCATGCTGATATGAGGTGAAAAACATGCAATCTACGCTGAAATACACTGAAGACACATCCAGTTTCCAGTTTCATCCTGCACTTAAATGTCAAAGAAATCTAAACGGTAGGGAGGCCTGGGTATCTCAGCAAGTATTGACGCTGACTACCATCCCTGGAGTTGCAAGTTCGAATCCAGGGCGTGCTGAGTGACTCTAGCCAGGTCTCCTAAGCAACCAAATTGGCCCGGTTGCTAGGGAGGGTAGAGTCACATGGGGTAACCTCCTCGTGGTCACAATTAAGTGGTTCTCGCTCTCAATGGGGCGAGTGGTAAGTTGTGCGTGGATCGTGGAGAGTAGCATGAGCCTCCACATGCTGTGAGTCTCCGCTGTGTCATGCACAGTGAGCCACGTGATAAGATGTGCGGATTGACGGTCTCAGAAGCGGAGGCAACTGAGACTTGTCCTCCGCCACCCGGATTGAGGTGAGTAACCGCGCCACCACGAGGACCTACTAAGTATTAGGCATTAGGCATTCCAAATTGGGAGAAAAGGGGATTCAAAAAAATTCAAAAAAGATTTCTAAATGGTCTTAGACATCTATTCTGCACATGTTTTCATACAACATCAATTAAAAATAGCGCAGATGGGTGAAAGACCGGTCCATGATGCGTTTGTGCTCAAAACAACAAGAAGCAGCAGCTGAATGACAGAGAGTGGATTCTCCTCTTCAGAGTTGTAACTTGGCACTGCTTCTTTTAAACGCGGCCTTATAGGTATCAAGTGGTCAAAGACGTCTTTCTGTGCATATTTAAACACAAAAATAATTTTAAATAGTCCAGATGGGTCCCCTTTGGTGTCCAGGAATATTTAGGCCACAGTAAGCCTTGTTTGTCCTTCTCTCTCAATTTACAAACTGAAGCACCAGTGGGTGGGGCCAAGGGTGTGTTGATGTAAAAGTAGACGTTGATGTTTTTTTGCTGTAGAGGCGGTCATGAATTAAAGAGCCCCCTAGTGATGTAGGAAAGTCGCAGGAGTAGAGAACGAGGCGTTTTTGGCAGTTTGGTTTCAATAAATGCTTTTATTGCATTGAAGATTAAGTTTTAAGTTCTGAAATGTACAGTAGAATGACCTCTTATATGTCAACATATCAAGGAAAATTTGATTCCTCATGACATGACCCCTTTAGAAATGTCTAATTTTTGTTCTTATTAAAAGGGTCAGTGAAAAGAGGTGCTTAAGCTGAAGAACTTTTTTTTTTTTTCTAAAACTAAATATCATATAAAGTAATTTTAATTTAATTTTCTGATTATTGTTTTATTTGCAATTTATGCAGCCTTCTTACCAACATGTGTCTAAATAATAAAACCTTGATTTGTATGGTTTCATTTTTTTTTCTTGCAATTCATATTAAATAAGAATTAATAATAAATAAATGACATCAAATAAAAAAGAAAGAAAATTTAAGTTACGGTAAAATGGGTAACGGGGCCAAATATTTGTTTGTCGTTATTGATAAATTTATATTTCCCATAAATTCAAGGGGAAAATATATTTGTTTGAACATTTTTCTCACAATAAACATGGTAACAATGTTAAATGGTTGAGCTTGACAAATGCATTCAACATTTTGTTTAAAAATTGATTAAATTAAGTATGATTTGAACTTGTCTTCTCACCATGATGTAGAAATGGTCCAAATTATGCTTCTTCCTGAATACCAAAATGTTAAATTAGAGGAGAAAACACGCTGTAAGGGGTTAGAATGTGGGAAAATGTGAGACATAGCTAAATATTTTTTTTTGTTTCCTACAATAAATGTAATATCAGTTCAGTTCAACAAATGATGTCAAAATTGTGATGGGACAAGCCAAATTCACAATTTAAAAGGGACATTTGTCTTGCTATGTTAATTTTATGTCACATAATACTTTATCCTTTAATAGTCACAGTTTTCCAAGAACATGAGATTTGGTAATGTAGTGCTGTTTTAGGAAAAAGTAATGAGATTCTAAAAGTGTTCCCTATTCGTGGAAAGTGCCTTCTTACTCTCTTATTTTATCTTAAATGTTGATTCAGTCAGTGTCAGCTCGGATAATGTGCAGCTATATTTAGCACATCATTCTCATGAGATTGAGTCTGTTGTGAGTGTTGCTCTGCCAGTCTGTGAAGTGCTGTTTGTGTGTGTTTCAGGGCTGTGATAAGAAGGCTAATGTGTGGGACATGCGTTCGGGACAGAACGTTCAGTCCTTTGAAACTCATGAATCTGACATCAACAGTGTAAAGTGAGTGATCCACAGCCTGACACTTCCTGTGGCTGCCCATAGTGATGTACAGCATCTAGAATAATAGTTTTTTGTTTTGTTTTGTTGTTTCCACATTTGAAATTTAGTTTGCATTGCTTTTATTAAAAAAATATAGTTTTCCCTTTGACAATGGGATCATTGCACAAGTTAAATCTGAGGGGAAATCTGAGACCCAGCCATGTTCATAGGTTTACGTTTTATGAAGAAGTTTGTGTTTAAAATGTAAATTGGATACATAAATAGTAATATGTGCTTATGATCTGAACTTTTTACTTTTGCATTTATGTTACATAAAATAACAAAAAAAGACCTGAAAACTTTGCAAAATGATGTTTGGAAGTTTTTCACAAAAAAAGCCGATCGTTCACAGAAATGTGAGTATGCAGCTTTTTTCCCAGTATTTTGTTCCCATCACACCATAGTTTGAATGATTATCTAAAGAATCACAAAGTGAAATATGGTCTCTAAGACAACAGAGATAAAAATCTTATGTCTGCTCAGATCACTGCTTCTGAAAGTCCAAAGTAGCCACAAACTCTATATCAGCTCTTACCTTAGGCTGTTTTCTTCAAATGAGCTTGTTTGGGTAAATAATCCAGTGTTATGCTTCAGATGTCCAGAACACAATGTGCAGTCTAGAAGTAAAATTATGATAAATCTATTGATGATTAAATATTATACATCATCGCAAAGCTGGATAGATCTCAGCTTTCCAACTAGGGCTGGGCGAAATTGCGAGTATTCACGATATAATCACGATGATTTGGCTGACAATATCAAATTAAGCAATATTGTGAATATCGTGATGATTTTATTGTGCTTTTATTTGGTCGTTAAGTTTAATAAAGAGTGCCTCGGTAGACTAAATTCACTATCCTTCAGGGCTGCACAATTAATCAAATAACACCAAAATGGCAATATGGTCATATGTGATTATAAAACTGAAAAAGGCTGTGATTAAACACAGATAAACATGGTCTGTGCACTTCATAATAAACGGGTGACACTGTTCTGTGCATGCATGGAGCTCATGGGCTCCTGTTTTTATTAATTTAGAGCAGTTCACATGCATCGTGAAAGAGAAAAAAAGTACTGAATGTTCAAGCATTCGCACAATTCCAAACATTTGTAACCGCTACACATTATTATAAAAATCTACAAAGGCATTTCAGTATAACAGAAAAGGAGATGACAGCATTTTACTAGATGTAGAGCATTGTAAACTATACTCTGCACTTTCGGTGTCAAAATAAAAGCTCCAGGTGGCGTGTCAAAATAAAAGCTCCAGGTGAAGGTGAAGTAAATAGGAAAGACAAGTATTACTTTCAAATAATACTACACATCCAGTTAATGTGATGAACTCCATCTGTGGTAACTCTGTTTGGATACCTGTGTGAACTTGAGGAGAACTGACTTTATACATCCACTTAAATCACCTTGACACGGGGGCCTGGGTAGCTCAGTGAATAAAGATGCTGACTACCACCCCTGGAGTTGCGAGTTCGAATCCAGGATGTGCTGAGTGATTCCAGCCAGGTCTCCTAAGCAACCAAATTGGCCTGGTTGCTAGAGAGAGTAGAGTCACATGGGTTAACCTCCTCGTGGTCGCTATAATGTGGTTCTCGCTCTTGGTGGGGCGCGTGGTGAGTTGTGCGTGGACGCGCTATGTCTCCAAATAACACGCTCAACAAGCCACATGATAAGATGCACAGATTGACGGTCTCAGATGCGGAGGCAACTGAGATTCGTCCTCCACCACCCGGATTGAGGCAAGTCACTACGCCACCATGAGGATTTAGAGCGCATTGGGAATTGGACATTCCAAATTTGGGAGAAAAAGGGGAGGACAAAAAAAAAATCACCTTGACACCAGCTGATACACATTTAATAAGTCATGACAGATGGTTTCTTTCATATATGGTTTTGGTCTTTGATTTGAATCGCTCTGTTTACTTACATCAGCAAGGGTCAGACCATTCTTACAATTCAGTTAAAACCATGCATATGTTGCAGTTGTTCATTTAGTTAAGTGTTA